>NC_082395.1:4537522-4572269 GCF_031168955.1 Gadus macrocephalus | reverse complement strand
CTTTTATCATCCTTTGTGTTATACTTTAGTAGCCTTCAGTCAGTTCTATTATTTTGATCTACTATAAAATGCTCTGTTTTGATGGGCAGTTTCATCCCTTTCACATGTTGGAAGGAAATCACACTTTTTTCCCCATTTCAAGTGAGGTAATATTTACCTCAATGGTGACTTTTTTAATACTGTTACATAAGAAGAATGTTATTTCTACATGAAGAGAGTTGGTGCAAACTGAATTGATCCCCTTGTGTTGTTTTTTGTATTTGTCTTTTTTCAAAAATGGCCACCCTTATTCTTTTTTCAATTAGAAACATTTTTGTAAACAAATGAACGTAATATGCGTTCATATGTTTAACACCAACGACAGAAACATTTCTGACCATTTTCTAGGTCCTCAAATGCTTATGCAATAGTTATAACAATAATAATTAGATTGAACTTTGTTATATATTTAGGATTGTTCATCGCCCGGACATACAGAGAAATATGTATTCTAATATGTATTACATGTCATCAGCATTTCATATTTAAATTGAACATCTAAATAATAAAAAAAAAAAAACATGGTTTGCTTTTTTTTTTTACTTGTCTTTACTCGTGCACGCGTATTCGTGCACAGAAAATGTAATGCATTGCAATGCCAAAACAGTGTAGAAACAAGACAGACAATCCGCCCAGCTGAGGGACTCTCAGTTACATGGGTGTAACGGCGAGAGGAGAGAAAGGGGGACTCTCAGTTACATGGGTGTAACGGCGAGAGAGAAGGAGAGTCTTCTGATAGAGAGATATCCCTTTTCGTTAAATCGTTCGGTTCTTGCTTCGTCCAATTTTTTGTAAAAAAACCCATAACTCGTAGCCTCCTTGTTGTTGTTGTTTTTTTGTTCATTTTCTTGTCATGTCATCATGTTCTTCTCTCAGTGGAGATTGTTAAAAACTGGCGTACACTGCAAAAAAGAAGTTTAAGACCGGAAATTGAGTTGCGGTAGAGCGGGATAACGATAAACTCCAGGATCAGCGCTTTAAGCGTGGATAGTATCAGTTCTGTAAAATCAGGAAGTCAAGTGAATTCATCTCTTTATTTCGAGTTCCGCGGGTCTGCTGTTAACGTCGTTCAAGCGCTGGATTTATGCGCTGAGTCCTGCGGTGAGTCTACTGAACATGTTGCGGAAACTCAGTACTTGTGTTGTGTTTAATGACTAATGAATGATGTTTTGGTTGAATACTCGTTGCGATTAAGTCAATTTATTGACAAGTGTTGTATGCGTTTGTGTGTGTGTAACGAAAGTTATATTGCATGGTTCAACTTGGAGTTGTAACCCGCTGCCTGTTCGTTTAAGCGTTTTTCCAAAAACGTATTTATTAATATTCCATTATTCAGGTCAGTTTGCACAGCGACAGTGATGGAGTTGTTATGGACCCTGTGTGTGTGTGTGTGTGTGTGTATGTGTGTGTGTGTGTGTGTGTGTGTGTGTGTGTGTGTGTGTGTGTGTGTGTGTGTGTGTGTGTGTGTGTGTGTGTGTGTGTGTGTTTTTGCCGCGCGTGTGTGTGTTTGCGCGCGTGTGTGCGTGCCCTTGTGTGACTGTTTTGTGTATGTCGGAACTGACTGGACATGGGAAGGGAAAAATGAGTCATGTCTCCCATTTAATGGTTTAGTTTTACTTTGTTTCACTGTGTTTTCCGAACGTTACTTACAACGGACACCAGAGTCTCCCAGACCGCATTCTCGCGATCCTTGCGCAATGCATAAATCTCAGTCCGAGCCAGACGTCATTTATTGTGTGGTTCTAGGTGACAGAGTTGTGGAGAGAGAGTTGTGGTTCTAGGTGACACATGCCGGTGCCCATGTCGTGAAAAGTCCCCTCGTAAAATATTTTCTTGAAAGTTTGGCCACAAACATACATAAAGAAATAAATCTAAATGTAAGTAATATAAATAATTGAATGAGGTAAATCAGTCATTCAATTGACTTTTTATAACACACAGACAGACAATCATTACAACAAATGCATCTTTAAAAGTGTGTCATATCCTCCATCGTTATCAGGGAACAATACCCATTTGTAATAACCAAATTTTGGTAAAGTCCAATTTTAGGCTGACAATGAGGATCGGGTCGGGGTGAGCTCAGGAGGTAGGGTAGTTGTTTTGAAACCGAAAGGTTGCCAGTTAGATCCCCAGCTCCTCCTAGCCGAGTGTTGATGTCTCACTGAGCAAGACACTTAACCCTAACTGCTCCTGACGAGCTGGCGGTCGTCTTGCATGGTTGACTCTGCCGTTGGTGTGTCAATGTGTGTATTAACCGATTTAGGTCGCTTTGGATAAAAGCGTCTGCTAAATGCCCTAATTGTAATTGCAATGAATTCTTAACTTATTAGGTCTGACTTCATCAGAACAACAACATGTTGCAGCTGTTAGGTCCTTTGCTTCAATTTCTTTGCATGTCATTGTGATCGAGCATAAACGCTGACTTGAGCCCTTGTCCATTCTCTCGGGCCTCTAGCTTCACCCCCAAGCTGGGAGCTCCACTGTAACCCCTTTCCAGAGGAAGAGGAGGGTCAGGAGGAAGAGCCGGCATGTCCTATTGGTCTGTAGGCATCTCCCAGGGCACTGTGGACACACACAGCGACATGGAGGAACAAGATGGTGAGTCTTCAATTGTACCTGCTGTTAATCCGAAACCATATTTTACATTACTATGCTTAATTATGAAATGTTTTGTATTTATTAAAGGGGCAGGGTAGAGTTGTGTCTGGGGTGTTTGACTCCTAGACGAAATGTACTTGGTTCAAACCCCTGTACCCACATTTAATAGCAGGCATCCCTGGGCAAAGACCTAACCCTACCTGCTCATATAACGACACACATCTCAATCCACTGCCCCTCTGGATAAAACCATCTGCTAAACAGTGATAGAATATAAAACAAATGGGACCTTTGATGACAGAGGATGAATGAGGATAAAGCTATATTCTCTATGCTAATGTTTTCCTATATCACTCACAATGATGAATGCTGCCAAGTTGTAGCTCAGTCAGAGTATGCGTCGCAGTGGTGCAGCTGTCTTCCTGCCAGGTTCCTCCACCATCACCCATCCTTGTCCCCTGCCATCTGTTGGGGACTGATTATAATATACACCGGTATGACTTCAGCAGTATCACACGGGAGGGAGTGCCTCTGTACTGACAGGTACCGAAGATAATCACAGCAGTCCTGCAAGCGCCATCTATTAGTATTTATTAGTATTTATAGACCTTTATTAACAGTGACAACAGATGAGGATTGGTTAGTTTGATAGTTTTTTTTTTGATCCAGCGATACAAACAGATCCACCACTGGACTGGGACTGGACTGTTGCCAAGCAACACAAAACATTTCTGCGCACTAGCTTGCTGCCTTGTAACGCGTACATTTAACTGTAAGTTTTACATTTTTGGGCAACCAGCGAGATAAGATTCTGTTGTGTGTTGCAGACAGTTGCTTTGGTGGCATGTGTGACTCAGATGAGTTAACAGCTTACCATCGTTAATGTAATTAAGGGTTATTATTAAACACCTGAAAAGCATACAGGTGATGCACGTAAAATTAAATGTACCAGTGCTGTGATATAGTGCTCATTGAATGCCTCCTCTCTATTCAAATCTTCCGGTCTGAACTGTTGTATTTTTAAGCAATTTTAAAGAGTGCTTTTATACAGAATATTAGCATGGCTGTGTGTTCATCATCGGTACTCAGCCCACAGACGATAATCACAGCTCTACAAAGTTAACAGTACTAAGCGACGACAGATCTGTTTGTTCACTTAATCATTTATTTGGCTCCGCCAAACACGGAACAGTTTCGCAACTGGACTTGACTGTTGCTAGGCAACACAAACATTTATGTTCTGCTGCTTTGTGCAGGCCTGCACCTTAACACAGGCCAGCTACCGTGTATGATGTACATTCATCTGGATGTTTCCATGTATTGTGCTTCCAGTGAAATAAGAGTCTTATCGGCGGTCGCTTTGGTGGCATGTGTGATTCTGATGAGTTAACACCGCCATGATTGTTACTGTAATTAGGGGTAATTACCAGAAACACCTGTAAAGTGGAGTGATACATATATAGTTAAAAGTCCCAGGGTTGCTACTTTCCATATCAACACTCATGGAATCCCTCTCGTCCAATCAAATGACTGGGTCATACATAATTGTTTTATAAATAGATAATGAACTGCATTAGACCGAGCTGTTGAATAATTGTAGTGCAGCGCAGCAATAGTTGATTGTATTGTACAGTAGAGGCCAGGCTATGTAAGGCCTCGTACATGCTGGCTGAGTCATTGCATAGCAGGGCACAAGAATTCCATTACTTCCCTGTACTAAGGCATCGTAGAGCTGGCAGCCTTGCATTGCAGAAGGATTTACGTTGCTGCGCCCACACGTTGAATAGAAATCCCACGCATGCACCGAAACACATCTTAAACACATGAAGTGACCTAGGCTGATGCTCTCTTTAGCTGTGTACTACAAACCAGTACTAGGTTGGTGTAAAGAGTATGTAAGATCAGCTTTCGACGTAATTAATATGGCTGTAATTTATTTCTGTTAATTTTGCGATGTAAAATTCACAGTCGCAGTCCTACTTATGACTTAGTGTAGCTACCAGCATGTTTTTACTGCTTTACGAGACCTGCTATTGCTTTGCTCATTAAAAACTGAGCAATCAACTTGACAGTTGAACGTTTTTAATATGACATGAAAGCCAAACATTTTTGCAATTTGGTACCCTCTTGATGGTTTCTTTTGTGCCTTTCTGTCACCAAAGTGCATCTGTGAAGTCTCTGGGGATCTATTTTTAAGTACAAGGAGAACTGAAACAAGGTGTGGGCTGTCATGCCGTTGAAGCAACACTGTGCTGTGTGTGTGTGTGTGTGTGTGTGTGTGTGTGTGTGTGTGTGTGTGTGTGTGTGTGTGTGTGTGTGTGTGTGTGTGTGTGTGTGTGTGTGTGTGTGTGTGTGTGTGTGTGTGTGTGTTTGCTTGCACGTGTGTGCATACAAAGTGTTACTATACATGCTGCACACACACACACACACACACACACACACACACACACACACACACACACACACACACACACACACACACACACACACACACACACACACTTGAGAAGTTGACCCAAGGTGGGCCCATGTCTGGACTCTCTGGAGCGTTGAATCACAATCACACACATTCTCTCTATCGCTCTCTCTCTCTCTCTCTCTCTCTCTCTCTCTCTCTCTCTCTCTCTCTCTCTCTCTCTCTCTCTCTCTCTCTCTCTCTCTCTCTCTCTCACTCAGATGGCAAAGTTGAGATATATGGCTAAAATCAAAAATAGTGCTTTTGATGTAGATATTGGCAGAGAGAGATAATATAGCTCTAGGTCATTACTTGGAGGGGGTTGGGAGCAGCTGGGTTTTAGTACAGAAACTAACAAGGTCTGTACAGGTCTGGAGAAGAGACAACAAAGAAAATACAATAATTGTATTCACCGTATTCTCAGTACCACAGAATCATGAATCAACCCACAGAGAGAGAGAGGGAGAAGGGGGGAGAGCGAGGGAGAGTGAGAGGAATAATAATAAGAGAATGATTAGAAAATACTGCTCCTTTGTTTGGGAACCCCAGCATCGTCTCACTCGCTCTCTCTCTCTCTCTTACTCTGTCTCTCTCTCTCATTCTCCCTCTATCGCGCTCTCCCGCTTTTTCTATCTCAATCGCTATCTCTCTCTCTCGGGCACTCACTCTTGCTCTCCCACACTTTCTCCCTCACTAGCTCTCTCCATCTCACTCTAGCTCTCTCCTACTCTCTCTCTCTCTCTCTCTCTCTCTCTCTCTCTCTCTCTCTCTCTCTCTCTCTCTCTCTCTCTCTCCCGCTCTGTGCTTATTAAATCTAGCTGGAGGGGCGGGGCTTAACAGAGAGTGGGGGTCTGGGTGGTGGGGGAGGAATAGCCATTCACCCACAGTGAAGGATGAGGAGAGAGGTGACCGTATCAGCGTTGTAACCGGAGGAGCTATAGGACAAAACGTCAGAGGACAAACCTACACAGAGCAGTTGAGCAATGGAGCGTGTGGAAGACGTGGTGCCGGTGTTGGTGATGGAGGAGAAAGGCAGGGAAGAGTTGAGCGTTTCACCATGAGCAGGTAAGAGAGAGTGGACAAGGAGAGACTACAGGAAGAAATTCCCCAGACCACCTCCTCTGAATGACGCTGCACACACACACACACACACACACACACACACACACACACACACACACACACACACACACACACACACACACACACACACACACACCAGCACTTTTGTTTACATGCAGTGTGTTGGACTTTGTAGATCGAGGCTACTGTCAACGCTGTGCTCCTGCATCAATTAGTTGATTGAATTGAAGAAATTATCTTAATGGATAAAGTTTTCACACAAAATCAATAGCTGATTCAATTGACAATAGCTGTGTCTGATTGAATCAGTGTCTGAGGACAGAATAGGGGAGGTCCCTGTTTGTGTGGTGGACGTTGTTTTTGTGATGTGCCTTTGCATTTTAAGATGTCACTTTGTTTGAGGTGGTGGTGTGTTGGGTGCAATCATGTAAGTAATTGGCTCTTTTGGGCGAACTACAGTACTGACTGAAGACAAGCATCTTTTTGTCAGTTTAGGTATCGTTGCAAAGGGCAATGCAATTAAAATGTATTTATTCGTTACACATAAACATTAGGTGGATCAAACATCTTCACACAAGAGACAAGAGAAAAACAGAACTTCCCCTTATCATTGCAGATTTTTTATACACTTATAAATTGATATTGCAGCATCTGTATGAAAGAGAGATTCTGTAGCATCAAATTCCAGTGTGCAGCTTCAGGCTGTCTGTGTCAAATAAAGAGTGATGCTGTCTCTCCAGAGAGTATCGATGTGAGTCAGGGGGTTTGCTGACATTCACTATTGTAGTCTAAAACCTTTCTAGTCTAAAACCATGCTGATGAAAGTTATTATGTCATCTCCTTTGCTTCTATCTTCTTCCATACTGATATTAAAATATGTCCCGCATTCCCTTTTAACGTTTATCGTTAAAAGGTACCGCTACATCGCCCCATAGACCGGCTCGACCATGGTGACTCACAGGCATGAAGCAGTGTACCCCTCTTCCTCATCACTGCGTACGGATCCTTCCCCACGCTCTCCGCCATGAGACCTGAGCAGCCATTAGCCCTGCTCAAGCCTGTAAACGTTCGGTCTTTGGTTGAGGAGCCCCCAGCAGACATAGAGAGCCAGCCCAGGATGGGCTATATTGATGTAGGAGGAAGGGAGGGATCAATCAAGTTTTATGTCTAATGGTTTCACCCCCCGAGGATTTCTCATGTTGCCTAGGCTGGTCACTCACTCTCTCTCTCTCTCTCTCTCTCTCTCTCTCTCTCTCTCTCTCTCTCTCTCTCTCTCTCTTCCCTCTCTTTCCCTCTCTCTCATTCAATTATTCATAGGCGGCCCTGAAGAGTGCAGTTTACATTTAAGAATAGCACACTTACATAGTTAAAGGAAAAACAACTAAAAACTTGTGTCTGGCTGGAAACTTCTACAGTGCGAATCCAAGGAAGTACTCTCAAATTCTCCATTGCTTATATAGCTTTAGATGCCTTTCACTCAAAAACTGCACACTAGGGGAGACACTAACCTGATATGAGGGATATTCATAAGCGCTTTGAGGAAGAGAAAAGCGCAATACAAATCAAATGTATTTATTATTATTATTATTATTATTATTATTGTTTTTCCTTCACCCTATAATAATGGGATTTTACTAGGTGTAAAGACGCATAGTTCTTAGTAGTTTTTACTTTATGACGTAATTTTCTCATTTATTTTCCTTTTTTTCTTCTGTTAGCAGCGGTGGTGTATAATCATCTCAATTATATATTCATCATTATTATAGACCATTATTTTGGTGCATTTTGTGAACCAAGGTTTATCATAGACGAAAATTATCCGAAAATCTTGAAATCAACACATGAAAATCTTGTTTCTGCGGGAAGTGCCCTCAAATCCTCCCAGGTCTGGTCACAAACAGCCCCACCGTTACCAGGAGAGAACTAAGTAAACCACTGCCAGTAAATCACAATGTTGTCAACATGGAGAGCAGCCAAGGAGTCAGAGATCGCTGCATGAAAATGTAGCTCTCTTGACAAGTGTTATTAGGTTTAATATATCAGTTACTCGAGACATCCTTTCTTCCTAGACTTCCCTTCTAAAATTATGTTTCAATTGGGCACATTTACTTGCAATCAGAGTGCTGTGTTTTTAGGGTGGTCACCTTATCATTACAATGTCAATGATCACAGCATTTGGTCTGTATGATTTGAATCTGTCGTCATTTCAAATCCCGTAGAGGATGTTCTCATTAATCTGCTCCCTCTGGCGTGATGAGTCCAAGTTGGCCACTCTCCAACATACTGTGGCGCCATGTAGCAGTTGTATTTGACCATGAAAAACATATGTGGGAGGGGAAGCTAGTTATCAAACAATGAACCCTCCCCTCCTTCCATCGTCCTTTTCTTTACACGTGTTCCAAGGATTTCCTTCTGGGACTTCCTCAGGCTGTAGTGGAAGCTCTGCTGCACCTCCTGGCTGCAGAACTTAGGAACAGGGCTAGACAAGTCAGGAACAGGGCTAGACAGGAGAGGAACCGGGCTAGGCAGGTCTGGAACAGGGCTAGACAGGTCAGGAACCGGGCTAGGCAGGTCTGGAACAGGGCTAGGCAGGTCAGGAACCGGGCTAGGCAGGTCTGGAACAGGGCTAGGCAGGTCTGGAACAGGGCTAGGCAGGTCTGGAACAGGGCTAGGCAGGTCAGGAACAGGGCTAGATGGCTGTGGAATAAGTGCTGCAATCTTCTCCAGGATACAGCCAGCGATAAACTCACTGCCATAAACATCCTGGGTTATTTTCGTTCGTCAGTTTCTTCTGACAGGGTTTGTGGGGGGAGGTGAACCCTAAAGCAGACATCAGACTCAAAGTTGGTGCAAAGGATGCTTTGCTTGATGAGCACAGGCAGAAACAAACAGGAACTGACAAACTCGGCCAGACACTAGGGAACTTAAATACATGGACCACAGGTAAATAGACCAATGACTAATGAACAGAATGACTGACAAAGTTGATGTTTCAATAAAGAAACAAAGGGAAAACAGGTAGTGAGTGGGGTCGTTATCGTCACAGCCGTTATCGGCTGTGACGATTTTGTCGATTTTGACTTTGACCAGCTGGGCGGTTTCTCGGTGTGAACCCCATCTCCAGAAAGCACCCGTCTCATACACTCACTTTCTTTAAAAAGTTGCCAACATAACAAAACTATGTGTGTGTTGAATGACTTCGGCCACTGTGGTCAATTTCAAAAAAGTATTTCCTCTGTGAGAATCATGCAAAGAGAAAAAGAAAAGAAAAACAGAAATGAGTGATTAGGGTCTCAGACTGTTTCTGTTTCAAGATGAATCGTGCACCAACCTGGTAACACTTGGTTCAGTCTTCCAGAGTGTGTGTGTGTGTGTGTGTGTGAGTGTGCTTGTGTGTGTGTGTGTGTGTGTGTGTGTGTGTGTGTGTGTGTGTGTGTGTGTGTGTGTGTGTGTGTGTGTGTGTGTGTGTGTGTGTGTGTGTGTGTGTGTGTGATCGTGCGCATGCATGTGCGCGTGCTTGTGTGTTAATCCAGTGAGTTCTGCTGTAACCCATGTTAAGAGAGCATTCTTAAGTAGGGTGACCTAGTTCCGTGCGCGCCTGTTAGCTGCTCTCCCGTTTACTAGACGCCTTGGACCTGCAGCACGCCACTGGCTGTCTGGCTTTGATCGTGCTCCCCTCATCCTGGGGGGCTCTCTTTCTCTCCTCTACACCCCCCCCTGCACACACACAGAAACAAACACAAAGGCATCTCTGTCTCTCTGCCTCCTTCCCCTCAACCCTCTGTCCATCTCCCATCCCATCCCGGGTGCGTTCCCGGGTCGTCCAGGTCCAGATCTTGGGAGCGACGACATGGGAGCCAAGGCCTCACTGGCGGGGGGTCCGGGGGGAGGGACCTTCTCCCCCTCGCCCTCCTCCTCCCTCGGGACCTCCCCCACGCTGGAGAACATCCAGGCGGCATATGAGGACGGGCAGCGGGACGCGGCCCGGGAGCTCCTCCGGCAGGCCTGCTGCGTGGAGTGCACCCTGGGGATGGCCAGGCTGCAGGGGGTGAGTGGACCCAGGTCTCCTGGAAGTGTCTGGATGAAACCCGAGGTGTGTGTTGTCTCGGAGAGGGGGGGGGCTTTCGTTCGCAGAAGACGATGAGCTCCGATTGTCTTCTGAGGACACCAGCCGCCATCTCTAAAAAAGTCACTCACTCAATCACACACACACACACACACACACACACACACACACACTTGAAGTGTTGGACTGTCGCTCTGTTGATGCGGTGTGATTGTATTGTTGCGTATTAAGAGAGAAGGTTATCCCAGGTATCGATGTAAATCGATCTCACACACACACACACACACACACACACACACACACACACACACACACACACACACACACACACACACACACACACACACACACACACACACACACACACACACACACACACACACACACACACACTCTGGAAGACTGAACCAATTGAATTGAATTGAATTGAATTTAATTGAATTGAATTGAATTGAATTGAATTGAATCGATGTGTCAGATTCATATTTTGCAGATAAGCAGCCGTTCTGTTTAACTTTAAACCCTCTTGTTTAGTGCCGACTCGTGTGTTCATAACACTCAAGAAGTCTTCGATTCTCCCTATCAACTCATATGCAGGTTTTCTGCACCACATACTGATTGTCAGAACGGTCTGATCTCAGTGATGGGGGGGGATGTTGTATTCCTCTAGGATGCAGGGAGTGTTGATGGAGAGGGAAGTGTGTCTGTCTGACGGGCGGATTTAGGCGTCAGCTCGCACGTTGCGCTTGTTGTTGTTCCGCTGTGCCGCGATGCCAGGGGAGAACTGGCCTACTTCTCTGTTCGCTAACATGAGCGCACACGTTGCTGCTACTGCTGCTGTATTCATGACAGGAGGGGGAAGACATGAAGAGAGGCTAGGCACGTGTTAGTGAATAGTTCTGGGTTAGATTCCCCTTTCCCCTGCCCATTGTCATATCTGTAGGGGATACTTTACATAGAGTAGCTCACTCAGTGAGTTGCTTTGGATAAATGTGCATGATGAGCTGCTCCTGACGAGCTGGCTGTCGCCTTGCATGGTTGACTCTGCCGTCGGTGTGACAATGTGTGTATTAACTGATGTAAGTCGCTTTGGATAAAGCGTCTGCTAAATGCCCTAAATGTAAATGTAAATGTAATAATGAGTTAATAGTGTCTGCGATTCGGAAAGCATCAAAGAGGAAATACCTCATTGATATGGTAACTATTTGGCTGACCAATACTGAGCTTGCATTACCAGTGTTTGAATAATACTGTAACAAACCACCTTTGTGCACGTGTGGATGGGGTTCAACCTCATGAGCTTAACCGTGCTGCTTACCAACTGATGCCATGGTTCAAAACATCTCTGAGGCAGCCTTGTTTGTGTCAACCTCCTTTTGAAATCGACGATGTTACACAATCTGATATGGAGCATTAATAATGCAATAAACGATTGTATAACTAGGGCCAGAAGGAAAAGGCAGAAACCTGTTATTTGCCCAACCTGGAAAAACCAGTCCTCTCTTCCCAAAGTTTAGGACTACAAGACACGTCGATGTCAACTGTTTTAGTGCAGATTTGTTTTGGTTTGTAGACTCAATAAGGATGGCAAAGTGAGTCAACGTTTTCACCAGCCTTTTAGAGCCTGAAGATTAGTCTTTGGACTAAGGTAGGTCTTTGAATGGACGAATCTATGAATTTGCTAAAACATTTGAACATTTTCCTGGATATCTGCCGCCATCTACTGGCAGATGCAAAAGGTGTATATTTTTTACACATTGTTTTGAACTGCCCCCATACAATTCATAAATATATATATATCTATGAATCATGAATCAATCATCATATAAGGAGACCTGAAATGGAGTGAGGATGTATTGAGTGGAACACATTCTCTGATACTCCCTGTACAGTCAGAGACTATGTCTGTTTTGGAGAAAGACTTTCAGTATTGACATTTGGTAACATTTTCTCTAATGGACACTTTCCTGTGGTTGTTAGTATTGACCTTTTACCTTGAGGAAATTCATAGTGTAGTCTGGTAATAGACGAGGCTAAAATAAGGTTTTGTATTGTTTGTTTGAAACATTATCTGTGTATTCTTTCTATGTTTGATTGTTAAACTTTAAAATAGTTCCTCCTAGTGTGATATCTGGGAATAACATAACGCTCAAATGATTTATTACTCAAACACAAATAATCAGAAAGCTGAGTAGTTCTTCTATAGATACCTTTCCATATTTTCATGCGTAGACCATACAGAAGGGTTTGTGTGCATTACGGATATTGTTTCAGTCGTTATGCCGTTATGAAGGTCAAGGGGCATTGAATGCACTTTCAATTAATTGAACCCAGGACTTAGTTTGTGAAGAAAGGGCTGCAGATGTCCTTGGGACTCTCCCCGAACATACAGCTCCCTTCACCTCATCAGGATCGTTCACACACTGCTCACCTAACACTTCTGTTTTCTTCTCTATCCTGTTTTCGTGCATTGTTGATTTATTGTATGTTTTTTCTTGTTAAATGTGGACCCAAGGAAGAGTAGCTGTTGCATAGTGTAATGGCGAATGGGGATCCTAATAAACTAACCTTAACTAAACTAAACACTTGCGCTTTTAATTGTTTTCCAAATTATGCATTCATATTCCTTTTGTGTGTGTCTGTGTTTCTGTGTGTGCATGGTTGTGCGTGCGTGTGTGTTTCTGTGTGCATGTGTGTGTTTGTGTGTGTGTGTGTGTGTGTGTGTGTGTACGTGTGTATGTATGTGTGTTTTTGTATGCTTGTGTTTCTGTGTGTGTGTGTGTGTGTGTGTATGTGTGCGTGTTTGTGTGTGTGTGTGTGTGTGTTTGTGATTGTGTGTGTGTGTGTTTTTGCATGCTTGTGTTTCTGTGTGTGTGCGTGTTTGTGTGTGTGTGTGTGTGTGTGTGTGTGTGTGTGTGTGTGTGTGTGTGTGTGTGTGTGTGTGTGTGTGTGTGTGTGTGTGTGTGTGTGTGTGTGTGTGTGTGTGTGTGTGTGTGTGTGTGTGTGCGCGCGCGCGTGTGCGTGCACGGGGTCTCCAGGTGCGTCTGCTGTGCGTGGCCACGCAGCACGGGGACGAGGCGGGCGTGCGCTACCTGCTGAAGGAGGCGCGCGTGGTGGTACCCCAGGACCCCTCGGACCACAACCCCGCCATCCTGGCGGCCCACTACGGCCACGCCGGGGTGGCCCGGGAGCTGCTGGACTCGGTGCCCGGTAACCTTCACCAGCGTCAGCATTACCATCGCAATAATCATGATACAGAACATCATAATAGTAATCAACATAGCAATAAAATCATCATCATCATCATCATCATCATCATCATCATCAGCATTTTAATTAAGGGCATTTAAATGACGCTTTTCAAGTGACCAAACACTACACAGTGAGTGTGTGTGGGTTGGTGGAAGGGAACTAGCGGTGTGTAGCAGCCAGCTTGATGATGCAAGGCAGCTAGTCTGCACCAGAGTGCTTATGAAGAGTCACTTAAGGTGGGAGAGTGAGGGGGAGGGAAGGGTAGAAGAGTGAGGGGGAGAGAGAGAGGCATAACTGTTTGACTGCCAGCCAAACTGTTCTGGATTCAAACCCTGATGTCTACAGTCTACCCTTTACCTGGTAACCTGGAGCAAATTAACCCCTGCCTGCTCATTGTTTAAGTCTGTATAGGGCTTGAATTTTGACATCATGTCTCATGAACGCCTCCATTTTGGCAGCCTGGGAACATTGGAATGTGTGTGTGTGTGTGTGTGTGTGTGTGCGCGTGCATGTGTCTGCCTGTCAATATCGTGCGTGTGTGTCTGTTCGTGCCCAGGGCCCTGTCTGCGGGCCGACCTGCTGAACTGGATGCTGGCCACGGCGTGCCGACGGGGGCATCTGGACGTGGTGCGGCTGCTGGTGCACGCCTACAACGCCGACGCCCGCGACTGCGGCATCCACAGCGACGAGTTCGCCGTCATCACGGGCCTTCCACTCTACGCCGCTGCACAGGCAGGTAAGACCTACTGCCACCTGGAGGCTTTCTGGAGGCCCTCTGGAGCCCCTCTGCAGGCTGTCTGAAGGCCCTCTGGTGGCCACCTCGAGGCAGGCCTTCACACCTACGGTGCAGTCCATACTCTCCATGTTTTGGTTCTTGTTGCATTCATGACAGCGGTGCATCATGGGAAATGTAGTTGTTGCGGTTGATGTGGTTTTTCAAGTAAATTCATATGCTTGCATGAATATAAACGTGAGCACGGTGTCTGATAATATTTTTTATTTAAGAGGTTAAACCCAGAGTTAGAGCCTGGGTTTTCTTTTGAAAGTAACTTTTTCCCACAGCTGTGACTTGTTTTTTGTTTGAAATATTTGAACTGCTAAGTATCTAAAACCTGTCCACATGTCAGATCAAGCAACCAAGGGATTTGTTTTTATTTTATTCAAATCGAGTTTTGCACGAAAGTGATGACTGTCGCGAAAAGAATTACGTTGGGTGGGTTAAAGAAATGGCCGACTCAATCAAAAAAACGGCTTACCTCTTTCTTGTGCAGTCCTTTCAGATAATTACTGGGCTGTACTTAACAGACACGTTATATCAAATCGTAATCGACATCTATATGCTAATTGAGATTTCCTCATTGCGAAGCCAGAACGTATTCCAGAGAGGAAAGATCTTGGAAGACCGTGTAGGTGATGCAAAAGAAAAAGAGAACAGGTTTTCTAGATATTGATATCGCACATGGGCGGATATTCCTGCGCAGTAACCTTGGCTATTATCATACAGGATATTGGATGGCTTTGAAGCAGGAGTCTGTGGCAGAATGAAAAATGACCAGGTTCAGCTGGCAGACACCTGGCGCCATAACTGCAAAACAAACTGTTAATGCATTCCCCTTCAGTGGCTGTTTGTCAACTGGTTTTGTGATTGATCGGTTATTTCTTGTACAATGACTTGGCTTGCCCTTATATTTTAATACATTAACGTTTATGTGTGTGTGTGTGTGTGTTTGTGCTGTGTGTGTGTGTGTGTGTGTGTCTGCGCACGTGTGTGTGTGCCCATGTTTGTTTGTGTGTGTGTGTGCGCGTGTGGGTGTGTCAGCCAATGAGGACATAGCGTGCTTCCTGCTGCAGAATGGAGCTGGTTTCTCCTCCTACACCCTGATGGACCATCCGGCCTTCAGCAAGCAGCTGCTGAGACAGAGGCTGAAGCAGGACACAGACGCACAGGGGGACGAGGTGTGTGTTTGTGTGTGTGTGTCCATGTTGGGTTGGTGTCGCTTATCTTACACACACACCCCCACACCCACTTACCCATTTGACTATAAGAAGGCTAATTGAAAATGTCTGCAATTTAGGGTCAATTATTTCCTTTAATTGCAGGTCAGAAACGACCGCCAACAAGTTGTTGAGTAAATTCTTTCCAGTTCGTTTTTTCTTACTCCAACGTCAAGGCTAACAAGGCTAACAAATTAAGCAAATTGCACTTTGACCCAGAGGAAGCAACACAAATACGTACGCTACACATACTGTAGATGTGACGACACCTATATGTGTGGTTGATGATAGCTTCGTGGTGTAAAGAGTCCCTGGGCCCACGCTTTGGTCAGGTGCTGAGCGTGTGCTGGAGCGGCCTGAAGCTGCCCTGGCTGGAGCTGGACTGGTTCATGGACCTGTCCTGCCGGCTCACCCACATGGACCTGTCCTCCAACGCGCTGGGCGCCCTGCCCTCCATGGTGCCCTGGGGACTGGTCCAGCTGCGGACCCTGGACCTGTCGGACAACCTGCTCCGAGAGTTGCCCGCCACACACTGCTCCCAGGAGGTCATATGCACCAGGTGGGTCGGACGTCTGGTAAGGACGGGGGAGGAGGCCACGGGGAAGACCCAGGACTAGGTGGAGAGATTATACCTCAACACTGGCCTGGGAACGCCTCGGAATCCCCCCTTCAGAGCTGCTCAAAGTGGCCAGGGCAAGGGAAGTCTGCTGCCCCCCCGCGACCCGCCCCGGATAAGCGTTTTTGACGATGAGGATGTGGATGAGGAGGGTAGGCCTAACTGAAAGCCACTATGGTTCTTTGCTCCTTTACTCAGAGGAATTTTAGCTATTTGTTATTATGAGTCAAAGGAATCTAGCCCGGAGCAGAACCTTGGAGTTACCGAGGCCCCCGCACCCCAGTCTGAGCGAGGAGTAGCAGCAGGCTTTTAGGAGTGATTGAAGATAGTCGTTTGAAGACATTTCTGAAGTTTTTCTTAGAAGAAAATATCCCCTTGACTCCTCAGTAAAACGTTTGTGATGATTTGATTCATTTAAAGCTATTTCATCTCCCGCATCTCTGAGCGTAGGTGTAGGAGATATATCTGTGTAGAAATATAGATATATATTTAGCATATGCTACACGTGAACCTCCTAAGATGGCGCAATTTGATTGGTTCGCTATCTCGGGATATTGGGCAATATCCCGTGATTGAGATCTCAAACTCTGGATATTGTTTTCATCGCAAAATGTCCGTCTCATCACGCTCCTAAAAACAAATAATACATTTTAATACATTAACGTTTATGTGTGTGTGTGTGTGTGTGTGTGTGCGTGTGCGTGTGCGTGTGCGTGTGCGTGTGTGTGTGTGTGAGAGTGCGTGTGTCTGTGCAGACAGACATTCGGAAATCCACTCATCATCCAGCGCAGTATATCAGTGCTTTATAATGTGTTTGTTTGTGAGTGTGTGCCTGTTTAATAATTATATTGAACTATTATTTGCCTGAGGCAATCATGAATATCCGTGAATAGCGGGGAATAGCCCCCGAGACCGAAGGTCGAGAGCATGAGGCGAATAATTCTTAAATATCTCTCTCTCTCTCTTTCATATATTTATATACGTGTTTTCAATTCAATAGCTAGAAAATATGTATTCTTATTGATATTCAGGGCGTCACAAGACACTGTGCAGGTCTAGGTCTCAGCAAGACGAGATTATTTTATTTTTAACATAATGAGGGAGTGTAGCTCCATGCTACTTTGTCCCATCTCATTTAATTACATTTAATTGCAGACTTTATTTTTTCCTGTTGGGTTGCTGGAAAATGTCCTGGGGTGAGGAGTCAGCATGAATAGGGTTGCGTGGAGAACCAATCTCGACCACAGTCCACTGCACTTTTAACTCAACATGCACGCCGGCAAAGTGCGAGAGACGTGTGTCGGAGAGTAGAGTCTCAAATGTTACTCAGGAGCAAGAGTGCAGGTTGCACATTTCTGCAAAAATATTATTTATTAATGTAGTATCTCTGAGTTATGTCAAAATCTTGACGCAATCTAAAAACTGATGCGTTGCTTTAATGCAGCTTCTTTCTGGCAACCCCTAAGTGATAGAAGTCCTCTGCAGCTCTGTTCTCAGTTATGAGGGGTCTTAGGATTTAGGAATGTTCTAGGATAACTCCTAGAAGTAGGAATAGGACCAAAATGACGTCGCTCTGCATTGTCGGCCACTTACAGATTTTCTTCTTTCTTAGTGTTTTGATAAACTCTCCCTCATATTGATACTCTCTCTCTCTCTCTCTGTGTCCTTCCCCTCTTTCTCTCTTTCTCTCCCTGTTTTTCTCCCCTTTACTCCCTTCTCTCCCTCTTACTCTATCTATCTCTTTCTCTTTATTTCTCTGCCTTTCTTTCTGTCTCTTTGTCTGTCTGTTTCTCTCTGTCTCCTTCTCTGTTTCTGTCTCTGTCTCTGTCTCTGTCTGGGTCTCTGTTTCTCTCTGTCTCTATCTGTTTCTCTCTGTCTCTGTCTCTGTGTCTTCTCTTTCTCTGTCTGTCTCTATCTGTTTCTCTCTGTCTCCTTCTCTGTCTCTGTATCTGTCTGTTTCTCTCTGTCTCTGTCTGGGTCTCTGTCTCTGTCTCTGTATCTGTCTCTGTATCTGTCTCTGTCTCTGTCACTGTCTCTGTCTCTGTCTGGGTCTCCGTCTCTGTCTCCTTCTCTGTCTCTTTCTGGGTCTCTTCCTCTGTCTCTGTCTCTCTCTGTTTCTCTCTGTCTCCGTCTCTGTCTCTGTCTCTGTCTCTGTATCTGTCTCTATCTCTGTATCTGTCTGGGTCTCTGTCTCTGTCTCTGTCTCTGTCTCTGTCTCTGTCTCTGTCTGGGTCTCTGTCTGTCTCTTCCTCTGTCTCTCCACCAGTCTACGAGAGCTGAACCTCTCTCAGAACCAGCTGAGCGCCTTGCCCTCTGGGCTGCTCCACCTGGGCCAGCTCCAGCGGCTCTGCGCGGCCAAGAACCAGCTCACGTCCCTGTTCCACATCCCCGCCGGTAAGCCCTGGGTCTCAGCACACACTTAGGGTGTTTCCTCTATCAGAATGTTGTATAAACAGCATGACTCTTTAGCTTCAGCACAGCTCTGATAGATACCATCGGATCCCATATGTACAGCATGGATGCTTTGATAAATGTATTGAATAAGCAAGTGGGGCCTCTAAAGGAATTAGCCAGTGGAACATAGAGAAGGAACAATGGGCACAGAATGAAACGTTCTCGCCCACGTTCATTTTAAATTGCATTATTTATTCATTATTATGTAATATAATGTATTTCAAAATTCCCAGTCCTCTCCCCTTCTTCTTTGAAGCCCCCCACCCCCCTTAATGTACTGTATTCATAATTGAACAGATTGATCCAGCAAGAAACGGGCCTTATCTCATCCCCATATCTCTCTGTGCCTCTGTGCGTGTCAGACACCAACTGGATCGGCCTGAGGAGCCTTCAGGACCTGGACGTGTCGGATAACGCTCTGGTGCGCCTGCCCACGGCCGTCCTGCACTGCCTCAAGTCCCTGAGCCTCCTCAACGTGTCCCGCAACCGACTGGACTGCTTCCCTGACCCTTGGGCCTGCCCGCTGGTAAGGGGGCCCAGCCCGGGCCATCTGCTAGCGTTTAGCTGCTCCTCTTCATTACGATGCGGGAGCTGTAAGGCGCGACCCGTCCCGCTACGAGATGTGATTTATGGTTTTGTTTTCCACCACAAAAACCTGGATGCTCGTACTAAGGACACACATTGACGCGAGAAAAGTACTTAGTTTAATTGGACACTGCTTGTAGTCGGTTCACACGGAGGAAGTGACTCAGGGAGGGTGGTGCGCAAACAAACCTATTCTGATGCCATTCCCTCCTTTACAGTTTAATGTGCAGAAAATGGTTCTCCCTAGCGGGTTGCCTTGTTGTTCCAGACCCCTTATGATCACAGAGATGCAAATAGCTCACTCTGAATCCCAACACATCTACTCTCAGTGTCTAAATTGCTCGAGCACACGGCCCATTTCCATAAAGGGCTCGTGTTTACAGAACCGTTTGGCAACAGGATTAAAAATCATAGCGCTGCAGTGTTAATGATGTGAAGAAGCGCCCGTGCGCCGACAAACCATGACGTGTGTGTCCCTCATCTCGTAGAAAATATGCAAAGCCTCTTCCAACTCCATCGAGGGTCTCCCCGACACTATCTCCATCTTCTGGAGGTCGAGGCTCCAGGAGGTAGACTTCACCGACAACCAGCTGAAGGGACTGCCGCCCTACATATTCGAGCTGGAGGTATATGGTTAATAATCATAATAATAATAATAATAATGTCATTTAAATAGCAGGCTTTATCTTGTGGGTTTCTGAGGGTGAGTGTGTGTGTGTGTTTGTGTGTGTGTGTGTGTGTGTGTGTGTGTGTGTGTGTGTGTGTGTGTGTGTGTGTGTGTGTGTGTGTGTGTGTGTGTGTGTGTGTGTGTGTGTGTGTGTGTGTGTGTGTGTGTGTGTGTGGTCGATCATAAAGAGGATATTAAACATCAAACCAGGATATTATGTCAAATCTGTAGCTAAAAAGCTGATACAATCTTTATAAAATTAGTTTTATTATTAGTGTAATTAAAAGTAAGTGTGAAATGTATGCAATATGAGTTCCCCATATATCTTCATGGCTTGTTCCGGACCAGAGTCTTAGTTAATTGCTTGAAATATGCACAGGAATTTATATACCGGTATGTCCGTACACATTAGCATTCACATGCAATTCCTTAGTACACCACAAAGTGGCACTGCAGTGCTGTCATGGCTTAGTAATTTAACTTCACTTTCTAGTTCTTAGTTAGTATGTAGTTAGTAGAGCTATTTAGATCTATTCTCTCTGAATGGCTCTGGTAGTTAGTATCTTAGTATTTAAAGAAAGCAAGAAACGTACATGATGCAAACACAAGATGTCTTTGCCTTATTTATTATCACATTGAGAAATTGTTTTTTGGTAGTGGAAAACCCTAAGAATTCTGTCAACATATTTGCTTTAAACTACGTTTTCACATGACTATTGATTTAAATATTTATTTTGATTATTTTACTGTCACTGTACATGCATCTCAAATGTAGTATTTGATGTAAAATACTGACAGTATCCTTAGACTTGAGGTGATTCGGAATAATCACATTTTGTGTCATTATCTTCCATGATAATTAAATCATGTCATTACCCTTTTCCTGGCGGGGGGAATCACTGTTATAGTCATTTCCAGTACGTTTTACAAAGCGCTGCTCATTGATTTAAGAGTCAATTAACAGTTAATAAAACTAGCCGTGACCTCACATACATTTTCAGGGGGTACCATTTGCAAATGTTCAATCTTGGATAACACGGAAAATGCCAATTACTATTAGACGACTGGAGGATTCTAGGTAGAACGAATAGATTTTCTCCCCTCCCCTCACTTCCCCCCTCTCCCCTGCACCAGGCGTTGGTCTCTCTGCGGCTGGCCGGGAATCAGATCTCCACGCTGCCGGCACCCAATAAATGGAAGTGCTCCAAGCTCAAGACTCTGGACCTGTCCAGGAACCAGCTGGGGAAGTAGGTCTCCTCCCTCTCGATCCTCTGGGTGTCACCTTCATATCTGGGGGAAGAAGAAGAGCTATTTATGACACACGTACACTCACACACACACACACACGCACACACACGCGCACAGACACAGACACAGCCACAGACACACAGAGACGCTCACACGCACACACGCGCGTGCAAATATTTGACAGCTTACAGGTATAAACCGACATGGATTAGTCCCTGGAGAATTGCCTTCAACTCTGGAGCAAACGCTGAATGAATGCTGAATGACGGGTTTGAGGTGTAATAATAACCCTGTCTCCAACGTATCACGCTGACGCCGATGTCCTGTCCTCTAGAACGGACGAGGTACCTAAAACCAGGAGACGGGGGTTCCTGACCACCTGGAGCAAGAGAGACCCAGACCCAGGTGCCGACAGCTTTCCCTCCTCTGACTCAGCAGCACGTTGTCGTTTAGCAGCGTTTCGTCCACAGTCAGAGCGAGGCTGGGATCCATCCAAGCTTCTGAATCCGGACAGCGTGCAGACAGAGAAGAGCTCGTCGCTTCTCCTTTATTTGCAGTATTATTTGAAAAAGAGTGCAAGGGCATGATTGTTACATCACGGTACATCTCCACCAAGTGTGTTTGCAATTCACCACAAGAGCTTAAAACAATACAGATCACAAGTGACTTGCTGAGATGTTCTTGGAAGAAGCTCATCTTTATTGCATAACAGTAAAAGTTACACAATTTTCAGATTAGTCGTCCCATGTGTCTGTTTATGACAGGCAGATTTTTCAATCTCTTTGATACAAGGACAACTAATATTGAAAGAAATCGGGTCCAAATATGTTGGCAACAGGCCATAGCTATGCTGCCTTCACCATCCCATATCACCATGGTAACATTCTTTTGGAGGATGAACAGATTGACACTCACACGGTACGCTGAACATCATCCACTGTCCATCACTGACTCCACATGCGTGACATTGTGTGTGTGTGTGTGTGTGTGTGTGTGTGTGTGTGTGTGTGTGTGTGTGTGTGTGTGTGTGTGTGTGTGTGTGTGTGTGTGTGTGTGTGTGTGTGTGTGTGTGTGTGTGTGTGTCTGTCCATTTGTGTGCGTGTGTGTGTGTGTATCATACAATGCCCATCACTGACTCTACATGGTTGTCTTTTTGTGTGTGTGTTTGTGTGTGCATGCAGGCTAGTGTAAGGCTATTTAAGACTTGCCCCAACTCTGAGCACCTTTAAAACAAGACTGAAGACTTTTATGTTTGCTATAGCTTTCTGCTAAATCTTAAATACATTTAACTTTGCCTTTATTTTCTATTTTAATACTCTATTTTATGTTTGCTTTAGCTTTCAGCTAAATATCTATTATTTTATTTTATTGTATGACAATGTTTATATGTGAAGCACTTTGAGTCTGCCTTGTGTATGAAAAGTGCTATATAAATAAAGTTGCCTTGCCTTGCCTTGCCTAGTGTGTGCGCACGTGAGTGCACATCTGTGTGTGCGTGCATGTGTGTGTGTATGTGTGTTCTCATCTGCTTACTCTCCCCCCTTGCTGTTCTCCTGGCAGTGTGTGCCATCGAGTTCCCCTCCATCCTCAGGGACTCTCTGGAAGTGCTCTTCCTGAACGACAACCATCTGGAGTGCGTCCCGGGGTCCCTCTGCGGTCTGGTGAACCTCTCTGAGCTCTACCTCTCCAAGTGAGTCCCGGAGCCCTCCAGGTCTACGGTCTACCCGTAGGCATCAGTGTGCAAGTTGCCCTAGCCTGAACCCCTACCTGCTCCTCAACATTACGGCCTACCTGTAGGCATCACTGAGCCAGTCACCCTAACCTGAGCCCCCTCTGCCTCTCTCAACATTACATTTATCTACACTCACTGTAAGCGTCTTTTGAATATTCAGCAAAAAAACGCTAGGAACATTGCCCCGCTCACATTGCCAATCATCCGTTTGCGTTTCTGACACTGCAAGTTCAAAGTGTCCAGGTCTGCGCTGTGCTGTGTCAGTATGCAGCAAGCCATCTGAGACACACGTCCATCGGATGCAGTCCTTCGGTTTCTCGCACCGCATGAAGCCATTGATCTTGGTTAAGGGTTTTGCCATGACTGCATGAGCTTGTGTAGACGGCTTTCTGTGGTGTCGTTGATCTGTTTGAATCCCACCAGCCCATTGATCAGCTCCATGTGTCCTCCATCGTTTTTCAATTAATTCACGAGGCTGTATGGATTACCGCCGCAGCACCTCGTAATGCAGCAGGCGCCGATCCTCGCGCTGTCGATAGAGCCCCCTATGTAATGAGGGAGAGAGAGTGGAGAGAGAGGGAGACAGAGGGAGACAGAGGGAGACAGAGGGAGAGAGAGGGGCGGGGAGAGAGAGTGCGGAGGAGAGAGGGGGGGAGAGAGAGAGGGGGAGAGAGTGAGAGAATGCGAGGTGGAGAGAGAGGCGGGGAGAGAGATGGAGACAGAGGGAGACAGAGGGAGACAGAGGGAGACAGAGGGAGAGGGAGAGAGAGGGGCGGGGAGAGAGAGTGCAGAGGAGAGAGGGGGAGAGAGAGAGGGGGAGAGAGTGAGAGAGAATGCTAGGTGGAGAGAGAGGCGGGGAGAGAGAGAGCGGAGGAGAGAGGGGGTGGGAGAGGGGATATAGCGAGGGGGCGAGAGAGAGGGAGAGTGAGCAAGGGAGAGGGAAAGAGAGGGAGAGTGAGCGAGAGAGAGCAAGAGAGAGAGGGGGAGAGAGAGAGAGAGAGAGAGAGAGAGAGAGAGGGGGAGAGTGAGAGAGAGAGAGAGCGAGAGAGAGAGAGAGAGAGAGAGAGAGAGAGAGAGAGAGAGAGAGAGAGAGAGAGAGAGAGAGACCGAGAGAGAACGAGACCCTTAGCCCAGCCTCTCACTCCCCTGCACTAACCAGCGTCCCCTGTGGTGACTGGTCACACTGATCCCAGCAGGACGGTTTAAACGACGGGCATGGTTAGGCAAGATATTTCCCCAGCAGGCACCAGGAGAGGCGCGACGGTAGATGGATCTAGATGTCCCTTTACTGTGCGCCCCGTTCTGACACCCCCCAATGGTCCACAGTGAATAATTTAGCGGCACGGATGAAGCATGAATCTATGAATATGCTAATCGAAACGCGCTCTCACGCATTCAAGCCCACACCTCTTAATCCGAGGCCATTAAACGCAACCTGTCAGCAGAACCAGCCACCAGCACACAACTCTCACCTAGCAAAACATTAATGGTGCAAACCTGGGAATAAATGAACCGCAGGACACGAATGACCTGAACATTTATTAACAAAATGCTTTGTGTGTTATATCTGAATTGATACGGAGCTCGGGATTTGCTTTTGAACTGAACAGAGCCCATTGGCCCACGTTAATCCTACCGTTAAAATATGCTTACTCCATTGTGAAAACCCAAGGCCCCATAGGTATTTTCTATTTCAATTGCAAATAGCAGGCAAAATCAACTCTCACCCAACACATTGTGTATGACATTATTATGCAACACACCAATAAACATGACAAAAACATTTTGGTTTCCCATTTCACCGCTCCTATCCAAATCCCATTGCCTAATACCCAAGCTTTCTCCCCTGGCAACAAGTGGCCCGTTGCCTTCAATTGTTTTGCGATCTTACCGGGAACACTGCTGAGGTCCCCTGCTTACGCAATTTAGCCCGGGTTCAAAAGCCTCCACATCAGCATCAACAGCTTACCGTGACCTTCGCGGTGGTGGGTGATATGTAAATCACAAACACATGTGAACCGTCGAAACGCCGCGAGCCACCTGGGGATCCCAGCGGTGGGCTTCATTAGTGATTCGTACGGTTGTTCTCTTGTTTCCCCCGTCAGCAATCTGCTGATCCGCGAGCTCCCTGTGGAGCTGGGTCAGCTGTCTAACCTGTGGCAGCTGGACGTGGAGGACCTGAACATCACCAACGTACCGCAAGAGGTCCGGAAGGAAGGTACCCCACCAGTGTCTTTTACAAGCTCCGCCGGCCCCCAGGGGAGGGAAACGAAACGACGGCGGGATGGGGGTAGTACACAACAGTATGGGTAGTGTACAGTGTGCGTTTGTGCAACAGTCATCTCGATTGGATTTCGCAACTTGTAAAAGCAGACACTTTATCAGGCACTCAAGGCCTAATGTGTTAACATGAGGACCTCTGTCCCTCCCTAGTAATGATATGCTTGCATAACAGCCAAGAAGTACCTAACACTTGGCCAGATTAAGAATATCAGTATTGGCCGACACTTTTCCCACGGGATCCTGCCTCCCCACGTTCCGACCTCCCGTCTCTGTGCTCCCGGCCGTCCCAGGCGCTGCCTCCATCCTGGCCTACCTGCGCGCTCACCTGCGCAAGGCGGAGCCCTGCAAGCTGCTGAAGATGCTGCTGGTGGGGCCCCCACGGCAGGGCAAGACGGCCCTGCTGGAGGCCCTGAACGCGGGCCGCACCTCCGCCTTCAGCACCACCGACTGCAGCATCTCCACCTCCACCTGGGAGCTGGACAAGCCGGGCGGCTGCAGGAACCCGGTGAGTGGCCGGGGTGACCCTGACATCTGACGCAGTGGATGGACCGGGGAGGGTGGTGAAGGTAGCTGCGGTGGTGGTTTTGGTGTTGGTGGTTCTCAAGTTGTGGGTCGCGCGCCGTGACAGGGCCGCCGCAACAAGGGACCGAGAGGGGTGTGGGATATTCTCCGTTTTATTTATGCGTGCCTGTTCATTAGTGTTTTTGATTGTTAATTACATGATTATTATATCATTAGTGGGTTTGAAGACTGTAAAGTGGAGATACTGTATCATAGAACAATATTCATGTTCAATCTCTGAATTTTTTAACATGCTAATGTTAAAAAGGGTTTGGTCGTTTTACTGCACAACCAATGTGGAGGGTCCTAGAATGACACTACCTCAGACAGGTGAGTCACTGTGTGGGGGCCTTCCTGGGCCCCCAGTGCAGCAGCCAGGGTCACGGAGGGTGTGTGATAGTAGACAGAACTGATTCAGCTTGACGGGTCTCCGGGTGGTTCGTACTGCTCCGGCCGGACTCACCCACTGATCCGAGAGAATTTTAAGTCGTGACTCATCTTCCCAGCATGGGCTAGGAATCCATTTCCTGTCCTCTGTGAGTCAGAAAAAGAGAGGGATGGAAAACCCGCCAGGGACCACTGGCAAAGAGCGCGCTGCGAGTTTAACCTTCACTTCGGCTCGCTAACCTCCGTCTCCTTGGTGATGCTACGGCACACATCTGGCGTTTCCCCTGCACTGCTGGGGTTCGCGGACGTGATCATCCTAACCAAATTGAATCTTCACAGGCACGTTTGAAATGTAATAACCTTTGTGGGCACTTCAAGGTGCAATATGCAGGATTTGCGATTTCAAGCTAGCTCCGGGCTAAATGTTAAATAAAAATCACTCTGCTCCCGTCCCTCTCCCTGCCCTCTGCAGCCCCGCCCACCGGCAGAAAGTCAGGCTCGCCTTTTGAGATTAGACGTGCGATTTATCTACGCTGCGGCAGAGTCTGAGCAATTAACCTGCTGTGTAACCTTTGAGTTGGCGTTTACCGTACCGAATGTGTTCGAGGGGCACATTTCACACGTCAAAAAGTGCATTGTAGCTTTTCAATCGAAGTGGGATGAATGATACAGTTCCAATAACCCAAAATGAAATCGTGACCCCCATCTGAATGAATGAATATTAAACATGGTGAGGAGCTATGGCAGGTGTTGTTGCTGGGGCGACGGCAGCTCAGGAGGTAGAGCGGGTTGGCTGGTATACGCAAGGTTGCTGGTTCGATCCACGGCTCCCCGGAGTGTCGAGGTGTCCCTGAGCAAGGCACCTAACCTTAACTGCTCCCAACGAGCAGGCTGTCGCCTTGCAAGGTTGACTCCGGCGTCGGTGTGTAAATGTGTCCGTGAATGGGTGAATGTCAGGCGATATTGTAAAGCGCTTCATGAATGCGGTCTATGTTGCGGTGTGGACAGAAGGAGTCGATGCTGTTCAACGTGTGGGACCTGGGGGGCCCTGCCAGCATGTCCACCGTCAACCAGTGCTTCTTCACGGACAAGGCCCTCTACGTGGTGCTCTGGAACCTGGTGCTGGGGGAGGAGGCTGTGGCCAGCCTGCAGGCCTGGCTGCTCAACATAGAGGTAGACGCGCACACACACGCACACACACGCACACACACACACACACACACACACACACACACACACACACACACGTTGTGGTACACAGACACGCACGCCCGCGTGCACCCACGCACGTGCTCACATGCACATTTACGCACACACACACAGATTTACACATTTACACCCACAGATTTATGCACCCGCACATTTATACACACATCTACAGACACACACACATTTACACACACACACACACACACACACACACACACACACACACACACACACACACACACACACACACACACACACACACACACACACACATAACCCCCTCTCCCCCCAACTAAATCTTGCGTGTTCACCTTCATGAGGTAGGGGTGAGACAGAGCCCCGCCCTTTCTCACCGCATGATGTCATCGGGGCGAGATGGAGCCCCACCCTTAAAGGGACGGGGTGGCTGGCGACCGGGCGTGGCGGTGACGTCTGGCGGTTTCTCAGTTGGGTGTATTCAGACTCAGGAAGGAAGTCGAGCACCCTCTCACTGTTGTTTCAGCTACTGGAATAGTGGCTCAGGAAACGCCGTGTGCGTGTGTCTGTCTGTGTGGATGTGTGCACGTGTGTGTCTGTCTGTGTGTGCGCGTGTGGGTGTCGGTGTGTGTATGTGTGTGAGGCTCAAGGGAGTCTGAGTGTTGCCCTTAGCGCCAAATTAGCCGTCATTTGTATTTCCAGGGGAGTGGAAGAGGAGTGACCCAAAGAAGGAGTTACTTCGGAAAGAATGTCTATCCCACACTCCTCAACCCCTCACAGAGGATGTGAGCTCACAACCAGCTAAAGGCAGAGGTGGAACTTATTCACCGCGCATAGAAACGTCTCATTTAGTCAGCCATTACCTAAAGTAATAGCTTAATGTAGCTTATTGACTGGACTAGCCAATGCATGGTCTTAGATGATGGTCCATTATATGAATAGGATGACAATAAGGAGGTATCGCTGTCTATATGTATCTCTATATCCTGTCCATCTTTCTGTCTACCTATGGGGGACATAATCTTGACCGTCTCTAGTCAACCGGAAGATCAAGGCTACCAAGGGGTAGGGGTTCAATTCCCACTGGGGCCGCCCATGGTTAGAATGAATCCACTCACGGATGAGATGATTTTTTTGCTTCGTATTTGGTTTTATTTACGTGTCCTGAGCACTTATTTTCCAAGAGAGCTGAACCTGTTGATGATGAAACCCACTGAGCAAGGGCTTAGAATTAAGACACGGGAATCAACTGGGAGGCTACGCTATTCCAACGATTTTTAAGCGGAGATACAATATGTATTAGGTGCGGTAAAATTAGCAGAACGATATTTCGATTTATTTTGTGCAATTATATTTCTTGCTTGGTTTAATTTTGGGGTTCTACAGGTCGTAAGTGTCCACCGATGTTTTTACATGAAAGTGTCTGAAAATAATTAACGATGGGCGAATAAACTATAGCGCCCTCTGTAGGAGGGAACTACTAATGTTTTTAATAAGATCCCATTGTTGTTTCTGGCTGCTCATTTTGGGTCCACCTAGCGCTGCAAGTGGAGGCAAAAAATCCAAACCACCCCATGAACCAGTTTCCCCCACCCTAATAGACTTTGTTTCCATGTATAAAACGTGTGTGTGTGTGTGTGTGTGTGTGTGTGTGTGTTTGCGTGTGTTAGTGACGCCCGTGCCCACCTGTGTGTGTCCCCCCCCACCCCTCTCAGGCGCGCGCCCCCAACTCGGCGGTGGTGGTGGTGGGCACCCACCTGGACCTCATCGACTCCAAGTTCCGCACGGAGCGCGTGGCCACGCTGCGGGCCTACATCCTGGCCCTCTGCCGCTCGCCCTCTGGGGCCCGTGCCACCGGCTACCCCGACGTCACCTGGAAGCAGCTGCAGTCAGTACAGCGCGCTGCCCCTCACATATGCGTAGTGTGTGTAGCATATAGCACGTATCCCGCTACGGGATACGTGCTATATGCTACACACACTACGCAAGACACAATGCTACGCACTACGCGCTATCTGCTACATGCTACATGCTATACCCTACGGCCTACGCAATACGCGATACAGGCTACGCGCTACTGCTACATACTACTTGCTATTCCCTACACCAGGGGCCACCAACACAGTGCACGCGGGCACTAGGGAGCCCGCTAGGACCACATGAGGCGCCCGCAGGCCTGTCCTAAAAATAACACAACTCATCATTCCAGAACAACTCTTTCCCACCTTTTTTTAAGTCATTGTTGATAATTATTGTGAGAAATCATTAACATGATCAGTGTCTTCACATAGATGAGTAACATTAATCATTAATAATAATATGTAACTAAAGGCAAACTGAGCAAATTTGTTATTTCAGCAGAGTGTATCAAACTGGGTGCCCCTCGTATGACTCGTAGTACCCATGAAGTAGCTCCCAGGTTCAAAAAGGTCGGTGACCCCTGCCCTGCACACTATGCAATATGAGCTGCGCACTACCTGCTACATGCTAGAGCCTACACACTAAGCCATACATAATGCCATGCCCTACACGCTACATGCTACTTGCTATACCCTTGCTATATTCATATCCCTGGACGTCTCATGAATCATAATTCATTTTCCCATATAATTTGTCACCTTAAAGCTCTGTATAACAATTGTATAACGCTACAAAATCACACAATCATTATACAATGATACATATTTTCAATTCTTTTTGTGATTATGTGACAAAATATTGCAATGCAATGATTTTTTTCAATATCGTGCAGCTCTACAACGTATCACATGTTACTTGCTACGTGCTACACGCCACACGCTACACTAGAAACTACACTACACACTCTCTGGCGCCTGTTAAAAGTCACCTCTCATTGATATGTGTGAGGGTACCTTTCAGCGTAGTGCTTGGCATCACATCAATGAAACTGGTTGACGCCGGGTTTGGCGTTTTACAACCCTTCCGGTTTGTGCAAATTATGTTGTGATTGTTTGTTTGGGTTTTACCTGAATGTGCTTGGCACTTGTTTCTATGGCATTTGGCACTTGTTTCTATGAAAATCTTTACTGTACCGACAGCAATATATTGTAGTTTCTCTTTCTTCTGACGAATGTACTTACTGTAAGTCGCTTTGGATAAAAGCGTCTGCTAAATGCCCTGAATGTAAATGTAAATGAAGGCAGGGATTAAATGAGACACCGCAGCAATATCACTGGGTTTAAAATGTAGATATTCAAGGGGAGAAAATCGAATAACAAAGTGTTTTTGTTTGTGAATCTGTTTCTGTGTTGTGTGTGTGTGTGTGTGTGTGTGTGTGTGTGTGTGTGTGTGTGTGTGTGTGTGTGTGTGTGTGTGTGTGCACGTGTGTGCACGTGTGTGTGTGTGTGTGTGTGTGTGTGTGTGTGTGCCTTTGCGCGCGTGCACGTGCACAGCGAGGTGTCCTGTAAGAGCCTGGAGGGCATGGAGGGGCTGCGGTTGTTGCTGTACCAGGTGGCCTGCTCCATGAAGGACCACAGCACCTCCACCTCCAGGGGCCAAAGGCTGGTGGGCAGACTGGTAAGACCCTGCTGGAACCGGTAGGAAGACCACCAAGAGACCTCACCCCAACACAAACTACAAGTCCTACTTGTAGTAAATCTGGTACTTTTCATGAAGGCATGAAGTGATGGGGGCCATGATATCAGTCAAACAAGATGTGATGCTGCTTTAGTAATCCCAGTTCTAGTAATCCCAATCCAAGAGATTAAAAAAAACACTCCAACTCCAAAGATTGAGTGTTGAATTATGCAAAAAAGAAAAAAGAAACAAAGACTTGGAAAAGCCTGAGATTCAGGCTTTTTCTTTTCGCCTGAGATTCAGAAAGCATCGTAAAGTAGCTCCACCCACGCCCTGACATCATCACGATGGCCCCGCCCCTCCCCCCCCCAGATCCCCCGGAGCTACCTGACCCTGCAGGAGGCGGTGCTGGCCGAGAGCAGGAGGCGGGACTCTGAGGACGAGGTGCAGTACCTCACGGCCGCCCAGCTGGACCAGGTGATGGAGCAGAACCCTGAGAGCGACATCAGAGACTACGAGGACCTGCAGTCAGGTGGGGAGGGGGCCCTCGTCCATCACCACTGTCTGTTACAAAAGTGCTGGTTCGTCAGCAATGCATCATGGGAGTTGTTGTTTGGCTAGACTCCAACATTTTGAGAGGACACAAGAGAGCTGTTACTGCCCACCTGAAACAACGTAAATATAACATAGGCTAGGCTGATGAAAACATTGTTTTATCATGTCACGCATTAAAAACACAATGGCAGTTTTATAATAAAATAATAATAATCTTTATTTGTACCCTTCATACGTCAAATGCAGCTCAGAGTGCTTTACATGCACAAAATAAAGATAATACAAAACAAAACACATTCATCACAGGCAAGAGACCCGCAAAAGCATAGAGCAAAAGATAAAATGAATCCATAAAAATAATGAATGAATGAAAACACGTTCAATGCATAAAAAAAAGATATTAGAGATAGCAACTAGAAAAAACGATAAAACAAATAGATGGTGGAATCAATTAAAAGCAGCAGCATAGTGATGCGTCTTGAGCTGCTTCTTAAAACTATCAACTGACGTTGCTGTTCTTATTTGTAGGGGCAGTTTGTTCCAGACCATTGGTGCATAAAAACAAAATGCTGCATTTTTGGTACATTAAGCAGGCCGACACCAGTGGACCTGAGAGGTCAAGTTGGGTCATATTCGGACAAGCAGTCAGATAAATACAAGGGTGCTAAACAATGTAGTGCTTTAAAAACAAGTAAAATAATTGTTAAAATCAATCCTCAATGCTACAGGGAGCCAGTGAAGAGACGCTAGAACTGGAGTGATGTGATTTATCAACCTGTTTTTTTTTTAAAACTCTGGTGGCTGCATTTTGAACAAGTTGCAGTCTTCTGTTTTTTTTGGGGTAGACCATTTAGAAGTGCATTGCAGTAATCCAAACTTGAAAATACAAATGCAGGCATAATTTCTTTGCATCTTCCATGGATAGGTTAGGTCTGACTCTGGCAGGTAGAAAAAAGGCAATCTTTGTTGTGTTGTTGATATGTGATTTAAAATCCAACTCAGAGTCAATAATGATACCCAGTTTTCACTTATACACACAATTTCTAGTACATCTGTCCATCTGTCAGAAGAAAGGGAAACAATATATCGCCGTCGGTACGGTGTGATGTTCTTAGAACCAAGTGCCACGCACTATCAATTGTTAGTTTAACAACTTCCCCGTATTCAATAATGCAATAATTGAATAAGTCAATCACGATTAATCAGGTAAAAGTGACCCGAACACCATTAATACTAACATAATGAGTAACATTCCAAGGTTCCTAAGTACCGAAACGGAGGTGGTCATTGTGATCCCATCCCCACAGCCATATCACATCAGTTATCCCAGAGTGGCAGGATAATGTAGTCAGGGTGTGGACTCCCTTCTAGGTTCTGAATTTGATTGGATCGTGCCAAAGTGACACAAACAAGCGTTGGATAGTCTCGTGGCCGGGGGGCGTGGCTCACAGCCAGAGGGTCACTCGTTCGTTCCCCGGTGTCCGCAGCCAAACCTATAGGCATGTTGCTCCTTCATAATCTGGATTCACGTCACAAATATAGTAAATGGTCATTTTATCGCCGTGTCCATCCAATTCATCTATTGTTCCACTCTGTGTAGTAGAAAGAGGCAGTAATCCATGGGGTAATCTGTCCACCAATGCATTTATTTTCTAAAAAGACGCAAGATAATGCATGAGGTCATTTGACCAATTTGGTTGTCACTTTGGAATATTCACTTGTCCCATTCTTTACCCGGCGGGCCAGCCATCAAGTTCCTGATCGAGACGGGCACGCTGATGCACTTCCCGGACACCAGCCACGGCCTGTGTACGCTGTACTTCCTGTGCCCGGTGTGGCTGTCCGAGTGCCTGCAGAGGATAATCCACCTCAAGTCCTCGCGCTCGGTGGCCAGGAACGGCGTGATCTGTGCCGAAGACCTCCGGGTAACGACAGCATTCGCTCCTAAAACCTGAGAGCGCTCAGGGGATAACGGCCTTCTTTTGGCAGCAGCATCTTTATCTATTTTTTATTCTTTGTGTTTGTTGAAATTGCTTTTTCTGTTTTTCTGTTTTCTTTGTGCAGATGCTGCTTGTTGGAACAGGCTTCACGGAGCAGACTGAGGAGCAGTATTTCCAGTTCCTTTCCAAGTTTGAGATCGCTCTGCCTGTGGCCAGCAACAGGTGCACTATTGCAAACGACTTTCCTACACTTGTGAATGTATGTCTTGGCATCTGCCTTTTTTCCACAATTAGAGGCCTCTTCCTTTAATCGAGCAGTGTGATCTCTGAGAAGAACAGATATGCGTACAAAGTGGTTCATTCGGTTCTTCTCTTATCTCACATCTATTGTTAACTTCTTCATGACTGCTGTTCTTGAAAGCTGCTCTATAAATATATTGGATTTACTTACTTGCACACTGACTTAGTTTCCACCCTTGCTTGTTCCTTTGTTTGTTCTGCTTTGCTTTTACTTCTCCTCCTCCTCTCCTTCCTCCACCTTCTCCTCCCTCTCATCCTCCACCTTCTCCTCCACTTCCTCTTCCTCCTCCTCTTCCTCCTCGTCCTCCACCTTATCCTGCTCCTCCTCTCCCTCCCTCTCATCCTCCTCCTCCTTCTTCTCTTCCTCCTCCTCCCCCTCCACCTCCTCCTCCTCCACCTCCTCCTCCTCCCCCTCCGCCTCCCTCTCATCCTCCTTCTTCTCTTCCTCCACCTTCTTTTCCTCCTCCTCCCCCTCCTCCTCCTCCTTCTTCTTTTCTGCCTCAACCTTCTCCTCCACCCCCTCCTACTCCTCCTCCTCCCACTCCTTCTCTACCCCCTCCTTCTCCACCCCCTCCTACTCCTCCCCCTCCGCCTCCCTCTCCTCCTCCTCCCCCTCCTCCTCCTCCTCCTCCTCCTCCTCCTCCCCCCCCTCCTCCACCCCCACCTCCTCCCCCTCCTCCTCCTCCTCCTCCTCCTCCTCCCCCTCCTCCTCCTCCCCCTCCTCTTCCTCCTCCACCTCCACCCCCTCCCCCTCCTCCCCCTCCCCCTCCTCCTCCACCTCCCCCTCCTCCCCCACCCCGGCTCCACGTCACTGCAGCTACCTCCTGCCCCACCTGCTGCCCTCCAAGCCGTCCATGGACATCCACGGGCTGCGGCAGCAGACCACCAACACCCTGCAGCGGCTCTTCAAGATGAGCTTCGTGCCCGCCGGCTTCTGGGAGCGCTTCATCGCCCGCATGCTCATCAGCCTGACGGAGATGGACCTGCTGGTGGTGCAACAGCAGCACCTCAAGGTGGAGCACAGCTCACGGTCGCCCATAGAAAGCGTGATATTCTAGTAGAACAACAGTGTGACGAGCAGCGGCTAAGTTCCGGAGGTAGAGCGGGTTGAATCCCATTTTTACCCCTTACCCCTTCCCCTTACCCCTTCCCCTTACCCCTTCCCCTTACCCCTTCAAAACAAGGGGGAGGGGGAAGGGGAAGGGG
>NC_082395.1:4482215-4537422 GCF_031168955.1 Gadus macrocephalus | reverse complement strand
GGAATGCCAACAGCGAGGGGATTAATTCTGGAGCACAAGGCGCCTCCAAGGGATTCGCTGAGGAAAGTTATTTTTTTTTTGTACCCCCCCATCGAGGAGATTGAGTTTTTTTGCTAGTTTTGCAATTTCTGACCAATCAACACTGAGCTGGAAGTCACACCCTGCAGTTTATCCACACACTGGCCATACTGATAAGCACATACACTTAGACTTAATAATAACACTGTGTTAAGTATAAAAACATGCATTTGTGCCCAATGACTGTTAGTTTGTACTGCTTATACCCATGGGTGATACGAAATGTATGAAACGAAAACAAATTACATTTGGTTAAAAGTTGTGGTTGCATTGCAATAACTCATTCAATTACTGCTTCGTTATAGCAATAGATAGCACGTGGATGCCAGGATGAAAGAATTACAAGAAAAGCGCTGTTCCATTTACGGGGCTCTCATTTGCCCATCAGACATGGAGATGATGTGGTTTTATGGAGGTTTGAAGACCACCTTCAGCTCATTTTCTCTCCATCTCTGCACCATCGTCTCTCCTGGAGGCAGCCCACTTTGATCGCATGAACTTTACAGACGACTCGCGTTGTAAATCCTTTCAAGTCAATAAATAAGCGTAAAAAGGTAGTGAAGGAAGTCATTTTTTTCAGATTATTTTTACTTGGCTCCAGATTCCTGTTTTAGATCCTTTGCAGCTTGTCGTGGTTTTGCCCGTTGTTGAAGTTCATGCGCCAGTAAATCTTGGCCTCTGAAGTCAAAGTTTCAAGCTGGCTGTGCACTTTATAGGAGACAGCATGTATCCTAGGGGAGGTTAAATGTCACAGGGCCTCCCCCCTGTGTGTGTATCAGTGTCCGACACCGAGTCTCTCATGCAGCGTTTGCACGACACACACACACACACACACACACACACACACACACACACACACACACACACACACACACACACACACACACACACACACACACACACACACACACACACACACACACACACACACACACACACACACACACGTGTTGCTCAAGGTCGATATTGTGCTGTTGTTTCGGTTTGAGGGAAGCAGAATCTTGACTCACTGCAACATTGGCACCAGAGGCCCGTTTTATTGACCCAGTATGGGCTTCCTGACGGTCCAGGAACCCCTCCTTGAAGAGGGACAACAGCAGGATCACATTTATGGCAGCTGGACTGAGAGGGACGGTCAACCTGGAGTGGAACTCGGGTATTTTGTAAATAGAAACATGTTTTGAAACATTGAACATGTGTATACAGATTTGTGCCATACATTATATGCACAGTTTTGTGCATACATTATACATGAAATATTATTTGAAAACAAGGTTAATATGTCCTGTGTTCTGTGAAGCTGAAGACTATGTAGGCAATATAACTATATTAAGTGGTATAATACAATTTGGTATGAAGATTTAATAATACTAGTCTTTGGGCAGATTGGTAAATGGCCTAATAACCAAACCTTTGCTTTCCATAAACAGGCCATGGCTGCTCTACACCAGAGACATGTTTCACTGCATGGCTATTAGCTCTTTGTTGGCTGTCAGTCCACACTAATGGGGCTTTCCACCAGTAAAAACGCTGTATTCAGAGTTTTAAAAGCCTCTTTGGGCCTTACGTGGAATGGACTGGGAAGACACTTCATTTTTCACAATCTACTGTTGTATACATTGTGAACTGCTACTTCGCCAGATTCTCCCAGGTGCTGGCGAGACATTAATGCACTGGGACATTTAACACTAAACAGCTTAACAACTTAACACATTCCCCCAGTTCTTTATGAATTATCGACAAAATATCACAGTTGGGAGTGGAAAACCGTCTGAGGGAGGGAGAGATACGAGGAGGTCCGTTCTCGGTTGGATACGAGGCTGGCTGGTGTCAGGATGGTTCAGCAATAAGGAAAACGGAAATCCACAAACTGACAGGCAGGAGACCGGAGATCTTAAAAACTAGATCATTCATATTTTCCATAATCTAAGCGTTCAATTAGCAGAGCAATTTATGTCAGCAAGGCACCAATCCGCTCATTAGTTTTGATTTAACAGAAACCCCAATTACAGGGTTAGGGTTAGGCTTCTTATTTTGGCAAATCTTATCTTCCCCAAATAGTCAGCTCGATGAAACACATGATTGATTCAATTCTTTTCACATCTGAATCTAGTCACTTCAACTTCCCCCTGGGATCTTCCCAACATCTTGTATTTATGATTATGTCATCTGAAAATATGTTGCAACTTCTATGTCAATTAACAAAAACTTTATTGTCATAAGTTGGCCTCAAACCTAACTTGAACCCGTTTTTTTTTTTAAAGGGTGCAGAAACAACAGTAATCCATTATTCTTTCTAAGTTATCCAGACAAAAAAAAAAACACAAAATGGAAGCAGAGTTTGATACACATTTTTCCCCAGTTTTATTTTTTTTAAATATAAAACCTTCCCCGCAGATGAACAGGGTTAAAGAACAGAAATTAATATAAAAAGCCTGTGAAAGTAAAAACACTATAAACGGAGAGCGGAGTCATTCATACTATTGCATTTGTCTTATAAATTAGCCATTCATCGGTTAGGACTGAACTACAGAAGGGTAACGGTCACTAAACGGAGTGCTATGCTGAGACTGTGGGGCCTCGCACATACCAGGGCCCAAGGGAACGCATGGAACACATTCAAGCCTGCCACTCTATTATTAGAAACCATCTCAAAGGTGGGGAGAGAAGAGTCCTTTCTCTGCTGCGTGCGCAGAGCCACGGAGACAGGCCGGTGGGGGCAGTGCAGGGAACGACAGTTGATTTGACTGCGGTCCAGCCACAACAGATTCATTTCAACATGAAAGAAATGCAGATATCAGAGAGAGAATATCACAGAGTGTGTGTGCGCGTGTATATGCGTGTGACGTGAACTGGCCCTCGCGAGAGCATTCGTGCCACATGACCAGGCCTGCGAGAGCCTTCGTGTCACATGACCTGGTCCCGGGAAGTGACTCAGGACTCATATTTACAGTCTCCCAAAAAAAAAAAAATGAAAAAAGATTGATCGATTGGAACGATTGATCGGAGGCGTGGGATAGGGCTTGCTTGGGTTCACTCGCACCATTCATTCATTCCCGACACACACACACACACACACACACACACACACACACACACACACACACACACACACACACACACACACACACACACACACACACACACACACACACACACACACACGCGCGCGCAAATTGTGCAAAACTCTTTGGTGATAACGAGTTCACAAAAAAAACAAGGAAAATAAACTATCCCAAAAGAAATAAAAATTAATTGAGATGGTTATACAATCTTTCCAATATACATAACTTAACAGTCAAAGAGCAAGGAATGGTGCCTGAATATTCAATAAATTAGAAAGCTGAGGATGACTTGCAAATACTAGCCTAGATCCAGCAGGTGGGTTCACAGAAATGAATGATAATATGAAACTATCAGAACCTGGAATAGCGCTAACAATGTTACCGTGTTACTCAAACCAATAAAACAAAACCAACCAAGGATTATTGCAAATCAAAGAAATATCAAAATGGAACCCTCTGTGGTGTACTTTGATGGGTTGTACTCTTATGTAATTGTTTTTCCATCACTGAAACATTGGTAATAACCTCTCTTGTAAACATTGACAACATGGAGAGTTATCTCTAGAGCACTGCTGGTCATAGAAATCATGGACACGTGTCCGTTTCACTCACACCGGACAAATGTAATACTTGACGATGACAATGATGGTGTGCCGGGTGAGTGATGCCGTTCTCAAGCCCCTATTAGCACCTGTTGGCCCGCCGTCTGGAGGGCAGACTGCACACATTCTGTCTGATCACCCAGGGACCTCACAGAGGGACCTCACTGAGGGGCCCTCGCGGTCCCCCCTGGCATCAGGCTCATCAGGTACTGTAGCGTTTAACGTCTTTTCAGCTCTTCATTACAGAAAAATCCCCCCTTCTACACTTGTAGTCACAAGGTTCGTTGTGGCTTGGTCTTTCGTAAGAGTCCTCGGAAAAAAACAAAACCAAAAGAAAAAAGACAAATGAAAAAGAGGACATATTTTAGAAAACATATCCGTGGGAAGTTTTTCATTTTTTTTTCCAGGAACGAATAAATTAGGAAGCGTGTGACACCACGTGGAGCAAGTTCTGGGACCGCCGGAGCTCACGGGCCCAGCCCAGGCCAGCTCAGTCCAGTCAGGGTCCAGTCTGTGCTGCCGGTAGGAGGGACCTGGCTGGTTCTCACGCTGTCCTAACGGAGCCGTTATTGGGGCTGCTGGCCAGCCGGCGGAAGCCGTGGTCGTTCTTCTCCAGCCACAGCTCCGCCAGCTGCTGCGTGGAGCCGTGCGACGACGCTTTCGACCCCAGGCACATCTTGTACTGCTTGGCCTCCAGGTTGGGGTCGCAGGTCACCGGGTGGTGCACGTGCACGATGCCCGTGTCCGTGCTCCGGAACAGCCTGATCCCCGACTGGACAAACTTATTAAAGAGGTCCACGTCCTCCAGCCCCCAGCCCTGTATGGAGGTGTCGAAGCCCCCCGCCTGCACCAGGTCGCCCTTGTACACGCACACGATGCCGAAGCCGTAGTTCCGCCACAGGCCCGTCTTGGCGGTGAAGACGTAGTGGTTGTCGTTGGCCACCTTGCCCGCGTACACCACCTTGGGGTCGTACTGGCTGAAGATGATGGGGAAGTAGGTCTGCTCGCCCCGCACCGTGTTGCCCCGGCAGCGCCCCAGGAAGTCGGCGGTGAAGAGCAGGTCCACGTCGCAGTAGAAGAGCAGCGAGCTGTTGGAGAAGTGCGACGAGCCCACCTCCAGCGCCAGGGCCCGGGAGAAGGAGCCCGCCACCGGCTTGATCTCCATCTCCGTGCGCGGGTACTTCATGTGGTACTCCCTCATCAGCTCCACCTGCTTCACCCGCTCCGTGTTGTTGTCCGTGCTGAACAGCAGGATGAGCAGCTTCACGTTCTGGTTGGGGATCAGGCACACGCGCTCAAAGTTGGCCATGAAGCGCACAAAGATGTCGTAGCGCCCCGACAGCGGCACCAGGATGTTGACCCTCTCGTCCTTGGTCTCCCGCGGGTCCTGGCCCGACGCGGCCAGCTTGAAGGGCACCAGCATCTTCAGCGAGTTGGACAGGAAGGAGAAGGAGTCCGACTCCTTGTTGATGTGGCTGGCCAGCGCCCTGGCGTCCAGCTCCTCCTCCTCCCTGAACTGGATCTGGCTGAAGGTCTGCTGCAGGTAGGCGTGCCGCCTGACGGGCACCGTCATGGTCTTCCCTTTGTGCTTCTTGTACAGCAGCAGCAGGTCCAGCACGTACTCGGCGCCATACAGCGGGTTCACCCGCCGGTAGCCGTACTGGATCTCCTTGAAGTCGATGACGCGGCCGCGCGTCTTGGCGTTGGCGTTGATCATCTCCATCACCTGCATGATGATGTCCTCCAGCGCCTGCCTCTGGGACGAGTCCATGCCGCGCCGCGGCGGCTGGCTGTCGGACGACGAGTACAGGTACTTCCCCGTGAGGAACTCCCACTCCAGCACCTCCTCGCGCTGCCGCGGGTGGAAGCGCATGAAGGAGGGCGGCATGCCCAGCTGCTGGTCCTCGCGGCTGGGCTCCGCCGCCCCGTAGCGCCCCATCTGCACGATCTCCCGGTGCAGCTGGATGGTGCGGTGGCGCAGGTCGGCGATCTTGCGGCTGAGCATGTAGCTGTGCAGCCGGTACTGGTAGGGCGGGTTCTTGTTGGGGTGCAGCGTGATGGCGCGGTGGATCTTGCTGTTGTGGAGGTCCCGGATGTAGCCCTTCTTGTTCGGCTCGTAGTTCTCGTAGAACAGCTGCTGCATCTGTGAAAGAGACGGCGGAGGATGTGGTTAGACACCGGTCATTAGCGTGTTTTTTTCTGCTTTGCGTTGTCGAGGTTCCTTCCGCTGCGACACCAATCATTGGTTTATCCCGGACTCGCGACACAAATGTCCACATGGTAGGTAGGTAACAAACTGGTTCTGCTTGATCTACACGGGTTTTAATGGGCCTAATGTGTGGCATTTAGAGAGGGGTTTACAGCCACCCTTCCACGTTGAGTTACTGCTCAGCCAAGACCAACTGAAGCCTCGCAGTAGTAACGTTCCCCCGAATCACCAGCGTCTGCATGTGTAAACACTGAGACAGCTGCTTAATGCGGCTACTGGAAGCCATTCGAGCGTGCTCAAGAAGGAAGGCTCTGTCTGCGTCGTAGCGCCCTAATGAACAGGGCAGAGCAGGGGGGCCGGCGATGCCGTTTTACGAACACCGGCGGCCCCCAGAAAGCCCGATTTGACGGGGCGGCTCTGGAATGCGGCCACAAGCCCTCCCTCGGGGTAGAGTCAGCACACAGAACCAGACAGGACAGGCACCCAAACCCCTCCGTGGACGTCGTGGAAAGCGATACGTGACGTCACAGCAGGGGGGGAGGGGGGGGGGGTGTCGCCCAGGGGTCTCTCTTTACTTTTCCACGGCTCAACACTGCACCTTTGACTCGGACCACTGCCAATCGGGACGGCTGGCTTATCAAGGGAGGTCTTCTTGAGAAAACTAGGGTTCGGCCTCTTCCCGGCAGAAATCCACTGAATCCATTACAACAACGCCCCAATGAATCAGACGCAGAAAATAGTCCCGATAACGCCTCACATTCCCAAACCCTTTTCAAAGCGCCGACGTGTTAAGAGAGGAGAGGATGAATTAGGGATGCAGTGTATTTTAACATGCAGGCCACGGCTGGGCCCAGCTGGCGGACAGCAGCGGCCATCATCGGATATCTAATGGCCCAGGATGTTTACGTCTTCTGTAGCCTAATCATGATTAGCCACCTCCCATTTATCTGACCTTTGCTATCAAAAGGGGGGGGGGGGGGGGGGGGTCACAGCAGCTTGTGACTCATTACAACAATTTTTCACAGCTGTTAACCCCAGAACCACACAGTTTCCCAGAGGGAGACATAAATCCCCTAAAAGCGAGAGTGGAGTCCTTGTTGACTACTTCTCAGAATAAAGGGAGATATGTGCAGGACTCTGGGAAGATGGACAATGAAGTGAAAGTTCATGGCTTAAATCTGAACTGTGATATTCAACAAGGTTCTCAAGGGAGGTCCTTATGATGATGACGAATAACAAAATTCATTGTTTTATACAATACTGTTTGTATGTGTCGCTGGCTTCAATGTAACCCCGGTCGAGGTTTCGTTCCCAGCGGTCATCCGTCACGGTATCGGAACTGGTTCCACCAAACACACTTTTTTTTTTCATATGGAATTTCCCTTCCTCTCTTTAGAAAACACGGTTATCAAGTAACAACACCGCCGTTATCAAACAAACAACACTGTCAATCACTTGGCACAACACTATCTCCATGTTTGGACGTATAACATAAATCCATTGGCATTGCCTGGGCACGCATGAGTCACATCTCTGGAACGACTGCATCAGCACAGTGATAGCATGGAACTAGTCTGCCTCCAGAGCCGGATTCCAATACCCCGGTGTGACCCAACGGCGCGCTCTTTGGCTAGTAGTGTCTCTGCGATGTCGCCCCGTTCTGGTCTCGCTCGGCCGGTTTGATGAACGCGAGGCGAGCCAAACCGTTGGAAGCGCTTTGCTCGATGTGCCATCGAGTCGTAATAGTCATCATAGTTCTGCAGATGTAAGCATCGGGGTGAGATTTATTCCTGTGCTTCGGTGGACATTCATGCGGAGGGGTTGAGGGGGCACCAACTATCACCACCAAATGCCAATGAAGTCACTTTTTGGCAGCACTGCCGACATGAATAATAAGAACCCGAGAATAAATGAAAAAGTGCCAACAGGCGGTGACCCATGAGGAGCATGCATGAGAAAACATCTATTAATCCACCTTGCCGGATGTCCAAAAGGCTTTTAATGTCAAGCCACATGAGATGGATGGTAAAGGGCCTTCGAAAGTCCGGAGGAAAATTGTAATGGTTAACGTTGACATAATAAATGTTTTAACATTAACAATTTCTCCTGCCGAGTCATAACACGAAGCTGGCTGTTAAGTGACCAACCATCACTCTGCAAAGGAGACGGTGTGCGTGCAGGAACACCAATAGGAAATGAGAAGGGGAAAAGGTTTGGCTGGGGTGGTATTCAAGCCTGGTGCCACTCTCCTACTGGGCCATGCAAATCTAATTGGCGACACCATTATGCCGCTGTAATTGGATCTTTTATAGCGGAGTGTGGTCTGTCCAAACTCATTTCTCTTCCTGGGAAAGAGCTTCTCACACATATAGGCAGCTCCACAATGGACGTGATCTGCAGATTTGCACGCTGTGTACCAGCATCTGAAGGGAGGGAAGAGACTCAGGAGCAGGAGCCTACTCACTAGTGCAACTTCATCTTCATAAGAAACAAAAGGTTTCGGCTCAAATATATTATATATAATTTTGTGATTGTCTATTAAGTGGGATTATTAACATGCATGATGAAAACTGTGGTCAGGTTTCCCTTCCCGAATGCCTGATATTGTATGCATTGTTTTTATTTACATAAAGAAAGGGATTTGGGTAAGAGTGGTGTCAGGGAAGGGGACCCTTTCAAGAGTAAAATGAGCTCAAAATACATTTTTGGGGCGAAACTACAGTTCTTTAAAACCCCACGGACGCAATTTCAACTTGTCCTTTTTACCTAAAGAGGACAAGTTGAAATTGCGTCTGGGGGTCTTCTAAAACAGATTAGATTACTTACAACAAAGCCAGGTGCACTTGTGCCCATACCGGATCAGGATATTAAGAGGCAACAGGATATGAGAAAAGGAAACACAGACCTGCCAAGTCTACAAGACAATCTCTGAAGACTGTTTGACTTTCATTGATACCAAAGTTAAAGTGGACACACGCAAAACTCCCCGCCTATCCTGGCTTTCATTGTAATGCCAGAGTGCTTAAAAATGTTGAAGTTGTTTTTCTTTTTTTTTTTGTACAATACTAATACAAATAATTGCCAATAGTGATATGTTTCGTCGTGCTCAAAAACAAACGAGCTGGACCGGGAGGGGATGGATGAAGGCCAGAGATCCGGGAGCGTTTAATTTCCCAAACCACTTTGGGGAGGCCAGGGAATTTGTGTGTGAGCGGAGTGTCTAGCTATTGTGCTCTACAATTATCCACATGCAGCCTTCCGCGTGTGCCAACTTGTCACCTTCCAGCTTCAAGCAACAAGTGCTTCATGCCCACTGTATGCAGCAGCATAAGCTGTGTGTGATGCTTCCAACCGTATGAAAGGGGACACTGCATACCATTCCACTGAAGTCACGACAAGCCTGAATCAAAATGTATGCAAATGAAGTACTCTACTTCGAGCCAGCACACAATCAAGCAGGTTTTCAGCAATGCAGAAACCCTTGATGCAATGGCACTGGAATCCATATCCTACTGTTATGGGCTGAGAACCCGGCGTAGATCAATCATATCATAATTGGACCCAATCCCATTATCTAATGATCACAACATCATATAAACTACAACATTGACTCACACAGGAGGCATACAACCAAAGAACGAACTTGGCAGCAGTAAATAGCTTTGTGACTGACAGAACATGCGCTGGCTCTTCCCTTTCCCCCCCCAGGGAAAAGGATGAACAAAGACGTCATGCTTTCATGGGGACATTATGACTTATCAAGACATTACTCAGTCAGTCATTCATCCCCTTTCATCCCTGTAAGGAAGCACATAAACTTTAATTGTTAACGTTTAGTGGCTGAAGACTCCTGGGAGTCACTTTCAGTTTGCAAAAGAAGAACAAGGGAACAGACGCGGAGTGCAACGTGTGGAGAAGAAGAAGCCTTAAGAGTGGACATCAATGAGCGTACCGTGGAGGTCGAAGGACACAGGTAACTCCTTTTGGATCTCTCCGACCCTTCGTGGCTCTGTTGTGCCATGAGGTGAACACAGCAGACGTGTGCTCGGGAAACACTGGGGTCTGTGTGGCGTGTAGCGAGGGGTGAAGCTTTGAGGCGCCATGGAAAAGCGCCAACACTCTTTATCAGGCGATGACTCTCTGGGGAGACTGGCTCAGCAGGTTGATGGGGGACTCAGCCAAACAGACACCAGCCACTTGCTCAATTTGCCATCAAAGGCATTGCGTTGAGTACTTTGATGATGGGAATCTGGACAGGCAGACAACCGATAACCCGCCATACTTTAAGATCATTTCAACATTCCCCACTTATAAACCCCAAGCAGCCGGCTGTCACCCATCTGCCCGCAACACCCAGGAAAATATTTGCTGGTAAATTATTAAAGCCCGCTTTCTATTTTTGCAACTCATGTTGGGATGTCATTTTTTGGACAGCCTCAGAGGATGTCTCTGGTTTCCCATGAAGTCTCCTCTCCTAGGCAGACATAAGCCCAGCCATGATCCTTATCGTCCATTCATAAGGCTCCCTGGGCCATGGCTCTGGTGACTACAGAAAGCTGAGAGCACCTACGAGGGAGGAATGCGAAATAGCCCCCCTTTTGGTTTGTCTCTCTGCTGCGAAAACCGGACAAGACTTGGTGACAGAGAGCAGAAAAGAGGCCTTTGTTCCCGCTAGTGGTTCCCTTCATCCAGATGTCTTTCCTTGAATACAGCGCTGAGGGGGGGCCGGGAGATCACAAGGATAAGATCCGTGAAAGTACGGACGGGTCTGCGCCATGGCCTTTCATCTGGATGCGAATCGACTGATGCAGACAACCGCACATAATTAAAAGAATTCTATGAGCTGGGAAATATGTTGTTTAAGAGCCTTCTGGAATATTGGTCTGGGAAAATGTTCAAAACCTGAAATAAATGTCTGATATAATATATATTATACAGCCATGTCGGTTAATTTGATCTACTGGGATTAAAGATTTACGACAATTAAAGTAAATTATTTTAATGTCGAGGTATCTCCTCCCAATGAGGGTGGGACTTGATAAAGAGTCAACAGAAAGCACACAATAGCCGCACTGTTTTAGGAATCCTATCTATGGCATTAGAGTGGAAAGGCTGCCCCAGTTATCTGGAGAGATACGTGGGCACCGGACGTTAGGCTGGGGGTATTCTTGGCTTGATTCTCTCTTCAGGATACGGCTTTCCAAATCGGGCCCCAAAAACAGACCTGCCACTTTGCCCTTATCACCACCACAAACGAATCCACTTCTCTCTAGTAGAGGGGGACGTCATCTCTGGCAGGCTGAGGATCTGGGTAATATATCATCTCAATCGCCTTGCTTAGAAAAAAGACACTTGCTATTAAATGAACAAAAAATAAGCATTGCATTGGTGCAATTGGGAGCCTATATCCGGTGTGCAAGCAGGGCTGAATTAATCGTTCTTCTAATAATAAATAGACAGAGGCCATAGTCTTCAAACTGGTATTGCGTTACCGGATAATGGGTATGGTTTGAAAACGATACCCGCCCTTATGAAAAGAGACATTGTACCAAAGTAATCACTTCTCACAATGTCTTATTTATTTATTTAATAAACTCAGCATTGGTCCTGTTGGCAGAGTGCTGAAAGCAGTCTTGTAGGAAGCCCAGAGTTGTCTTTCTGCATTCGGTAAAAGATGCCAGTTAAACTCCAGAAGTGGACAATAGATTTTCTTGGGTCCCATATGCACAAAAGCTACTAAGCAAGAAACCCTCAGTACCGGTCTGTCAACAGTAGCAGCCATTACGGCTCATAACTATTCACGACCAACAGTCCTATTTATGCATGTCGGGCGTATTACAGGGCCAGGCAGGAACTTTAAAATTAGCAGGGGGGCTAATATAAAATATACAATGAGCTGGCTTTAAACAAGACGTGCTTCGGATACCTAAAATGTTCCATTTGACTTTTTCCAGCGGTATTCCAGGTGTGGTCAGTGGAGCAGCACCTAACAAGAACACAAAGGCACCGCCACACAATATGCCGAGCAGAACCAATACATGATTGCAGAGTATGAAAAACCAGAGGGACGTTTATTCAACAAAAAATACTTTCATCCTAAATTACAGTTTGTGCCAGAACCAAAGGCCAACTTATTCTTGGTCTTAAATAACTTACTGGCAGCTGCTGGTCTTTTCATCTGCTTCAGGGCTACCTCACAGCTAACGTCAGAGGCTAACAACATAGTAAAACACAACCAAAGAAGTTGTAACATAAAGCTGAAACAGAAATACATCAACTGTATGACTTCCTTTCGAATCATTGAGTTTTCCGATACAACGCGGCCTATGAAACTATATTGCTTGCCACAAAATAACTGTCAGCTTAAAAGGGTAATTGATGATTACTGGGTTATTCATTAATGGGTTACAAGTAAGGCACCGTGATACTTCAGGCACAAGCTGAGTCAGCAAGAAGGTGTACTGCTGCACCAGTGAGGGGGAGACAAACGGAATGAGACAACTATATCCCCAGGAGGAAAGGAGTAGAGAGTTGTGCATCCATCTACACCAGTTCTGTTTTATGGAATATTCCAGAAAAACATGCTGGCTGGCTATCCATGTTAAAATAGGAAAGACTAAATAATCCTGATTTGCTCAACTGCATGGGGCTCAACCACAGACACTTATTCAACTGAGCGTTGAATTGAATTAAAATCTTATTCAATGATGGCATATTTTAATGGCAATGCTCTTTTAATGTTTAAAGAAAAAATTGACATTGGGGTTGTGGAGTTCATATCTAAATTACCGGTAAGTTAGTATGCATGTTGTTGACTCAACCTTTAATCATGATGGACATAATAGAGATAATATCTAATGTAATACATTGCTATAAAATAATATAACCTATATAAGCAGGCTCTGTTTTCTAAAGGCAGGAACTACCGCCTGCAGGGGGAAATGAAAATCCCTTCAAAGGAAGGGGGGCTTCTCGGGGGCGCTGAGATGCTCCCGGGACGGACGGCCACTGGATCAGGACAGAGACAACCGGCACATTGTGTGGGGGCGAGGGGAGCGGAGGGTCAGCCACAGCGGGACTGTGACAGACCTGGCAGGGCACAGGACTATGCATGTCAGAAGGGCGAGTTGACCTCAGCCGCTTCCCAGCAGAAGGGCCTGGCTAGAGAACAGAAGACTGCTGACTCGGGCCCTCCTCCTCACCTCCACTCTGGGGGAAGACTGATAGAGAGTGAAGGGAGGCTCTTCCTATTTGCAGTGGCTGCGGCCCATAGTCCCATGGTGAGTTCCTGTGCGCCACAAAAATGGAGCTCAAGGTAAAACTGAACTGCAACCAAATGAATATTGAGTGACTCAACGACTCAGCAAAAAATGGTATTAGTATTAACACACACACACACACACACACACACACACACACACACACACACACACACACACACACACACACACACACACACACACACCCCCCGAATGTCCCAATCTACGGTGCCAAAACATCCCATCCATGAGGCGGGTGAGTGCCCTCCCCTCACAGGTGTCGCCATTAGAAAGCGAGCGATGCCTGAAAACCAACGGAGCCCTATTAAAGAGATCACGCTATCACAGCCTCTGGTGCTCATTAAGTGTAATAACACATTCACCGTGTGTGTGTGCGTGCGTTTCATCCAGTGTGTCTCATCAATAGGGGGACTTAATCCACACACCCACTCTCAGCTAGCCCTCATCAAATCCAGCAACCAATCACCCATGAACAACCGGGAGGGCGAGAAAGAGAGAGAGCAGTTAACATGTCGGTCGGCTGTGGGCTCCAGCATAGTGGGCCGAGTGGACCAAGGGCGTATCCCATTGGCCCACTGTGCTGCCTGACATCAAGGCCTAGGCCTCAATTAAAACCCTCCATGAAAAAAAAAAAAAAAAAAAAAGCCAAGGACAGAACTAGCCAGCACTGGTTACGTTTCTTTTTTTTTTTTTTTTATTGTGAACGGTAATTATAGCTCAGCGGTGGGCAGCGGCATACTTGTGGAGATGTGGTGGTGCACGTAGCTAGCGTTTAGCCAGGGCCGCCCAAGGCCGGCCCGAAGGCAGCCCAGGGAAAGGCACCGGGACCGGGCCCGTGGGCGTAGGAAAGCGCAGAGACGAGCGGCCGTACACATTCTGGTAACTGAAAGTGAATGTGTATAAACAGGCCTATAATCTGCACCCCGGTCTCAGCCCTAAACAATCCCTGCATTCTGAAACACCCTTTGAGGTTCTTTTTTTTTTTTTTACCGCACAGCCATGTTTTGTAGGTTTTATCAGCGTGTGTCTATACCATGGTAAATGTGGCATTAGGAAAAATAGCAAACAAAGGGGCCCCAGGGGACACCTGTGTGATAAGGAGGGGCCCCACCACTGAGGCTGGCCAGCTGGGTGCTGGGAAGCAATCAACTGTGGCGATGGGACTCAATCATTGGAGGGTGCCAACGTATTATGCACACGGCAACCAGTAACAAAAGATTCTTGCTTCACACTCTGCCATTGCAGTCCAACTCATGCTCTCACTGTCAAACGCAATTACAGTCCGATACATGCACTCGCTGTCAAAACCCATGTCAGTCAGCAGCAGCCTAAAAGCTCCAGGGTGCGAAAAAGAACAGCTATTTAACACCTGCTTCTTGTCTTTCACTCCCTTTTGGAGCGGTTCCCTCTCGAACCCTCCTGCTCGCACCACGGTGTGTTCAAGGACACAGCTTACCTTTCACAGCCAATAACTCAACGAAGCCCAGGCAGCGGTCTGAATAACATACCCAGCTCCAACTTGTTTGTGGTCTTGGAGAGCACTTAAAAAAAACATGGTCACTTTCAAATACTTGTGACAATTTGTTAACTAGAGAAAAGCGAGTAATGGATGAAACGACTTATTACTCAATAGACCACTACGTCTATTCGTTTTGCAAAGGACATCGGCTGCATATGGAAAATGCAAACTTGTGTGCTTGCATAATGATGTTTCCATGTGTGCCGTTCAGTGCTGGTTACATCATTAGCATCGATATGCACTACTGGTACATTTCTCTCAACGTGCTACTGCAATGTCGAAATGGTTCGGCCACTCCTATACCTCTCTCTGCACAAGATCGCCCGAGTCTGCCTTGGCTAAAACAATCTCTGCCATTGTCATCGATGGGGATGGCCCGAAAGGTAACATTCCAACAAGAGAACACTGAAACCCAAGTGTAGAAGCCGGTCTTACAGTAGGACAAGGAACAACAGGAAAGGTATCCTCCTCAGACATTGGAGAAGGGCTTCATGATTCAAAATCAAGTGGGTTCAAATTATGGCAATTCGATTTTTACATCCAACTGTCCTTCGCACAAGACTCTGCTTAATTAAATAGTTTTACATAACAGATCCTCCCTTGCCAGTCCTTTGCCGTCTTCCAACAGTCAGACTTTTATATCAAGTTGCATTTTCATTCATTTGATCGGAGTAAACAACACAACAAATACTTGACTACAGTGTGAGAAACATCCTGGCAACAATTTAAAGCCCTTCGGCCCATTGACACGACGACCTCTGACAAATCAAAAGGTTGTACCTTCAGTTAACGGCCTAGGTATTAAGACATGCTCGTCGGTAGCAAGTCGGTACACGCTCGGGCCTGCTTAGAGCTAGCTACTCCGATTCCTGTAAAGCCCTCCAAAGCGCAGGCCTGGGTCCTGCCCTATTAAAAAGGTCAGGGAGGAGGAGTGGGCCAGTAATTGCAGCCCGGTCCCGTTTGATCCTGCTGATAGTGCAAACGATCGACCCCCAGGTAGAGGAAGAAACAGCTCCAGGCGGGCCCGGATCAGGGTCCAGATGTCAGCACTTGCACCACGAGCAGGGCTCAATGCACTGGACTTCTGCTGCCTCTATGGTGGGATTGCTGCTGGGAGCTGACCCGGGGGATGGTCAGACAGACAGACAGACAGAGAGACAGAGAGACTAACAAGCAGAGGGTTACCCAGGCCAGTGGTCATGGAAGTGGTGAAGGAGAGACGATGGAGTCATCGCCCTACACAGCCAAGACCTTCCATGTCTTGCGGTGTCATTGTCTTTAGTTCCAACAGCTATGGAGCCTCATTGTAACACAAGCAAGCGGATACAGAAAAGCAGATGACACACAGAGAGACAAAGAGAGAGGGAGTGAAAGGGGGGGGGGGACACTATTTATTTTCTAAATTTAAATGTCATCCATTCTCTCTGGAGAATAGTCCCTTCACTCACTTCTGTATGCAGAAGCAAATCACACATTTGAAGTGCACACTGCTCCTCCAACCTAACAATATTGATTAGAACAGTGTAATACAGCTTTAACGTTGTATTTTACTCTAGTCTTGCATTTTACATCTAGTCCATCTGAAAGACATTGCATTTTCCTGCTCAGAGTAAAAAAAACAAATGAGAAATCCGAGGCTTCTTCTGCATCCTTCATCATCAGCAACCAAAGTTTCCCTTCGCATTTTTACACAAGGTTTACATGAATACATTGCACAATGTTATTGTGTCAGCCTGAGATAGTAAGGTGTAGCAACAGTAGTCGTAGGGGTTGTGGCGCGTTGCACCAGTAGGGCACCTAGTTCCCTGCGGGGGGTAGCCCGAGGCGCAAACCCAGCCTAATTAAATGTATTTCTCCGTCCGTCAGTCAGGAAGCCCTCAGTCTGAACCGCACACACCCCCTGCTGTGCCCGTCGGGGAGCAGCCATGGGACTGAATTGCTCCCCGCGGGGTCCTCGGTCCAGGTCTCCGATACCCGGGAAAGGTCGACTGGGGATTTGCTTTAACCTCATTTCCCCTCGGGGAGTTTGCCCATTTGAAAAGACAAATGAAAAATCTCCCCGTTGGAAGTGTATGCCTCTCTGTGAACGAACAGATAACACATTTGGGAATGTAATCCTCAGGTTTTAATTGTACATTTCCAATTGGGCACTGCACTGGCAACATGGACTTCATCAGTGTAGAATGCGCACGCACACACACACACACACACACACACACACACACACACACACACACACACACACACACACACACACACACACACACACACACACACACACACACACACACACACACACACACACACACACACACACACTAATTAACTGCCGAGATTGTGGCATATTGTTTTTGCCACATCTCCATTACAGTAGTGTGATGGCCTGCTTGGTTCCAGCCTCATTAGCTCTCCCTGTGACCTTATTCAAATTGGCCAGAGTCTGCCTGATAACATTAATGAGTCATCATTCAGTCGCCGGGCGGCTATATAAACAGGCCGACCATGGAGTTCATTGAACAGAGGGAGGTCCCTCCATTTCGCTCATGAATGCATTGTTTTGTTGGAGGAAGCTCTTGTGTAGAGTGTGGTGCCAAGAAGTGCATTAGCAGGCAGCACAGAGGAAGAACCGTGTCATTGTTGCGCACAGAAACCGGGAACAGTGTGACAACCACAGTAAAAACACTGTAGGGTGTGATTGGCCATGTCTTATTAAGCCCTGGCAGTTGACTGGAAGCCTTCTCTGCACTGTGCTCCGACCAGCTCTAAGCCCTCTGCAGGTTCGAGAGGACCACCAGGACATCAGATCGCTTCAGGGTCAGTCTTCCTTTTTGTCCGCAGTGTGCGTGCGTGCGTGCGTGCGTGCGTGCGTGCATCGGCAGGTCATGGTTAAAGCAACAGGGAACTCTCAAAGTTGACGGTCTGATTCATTCACCACATCAAAAAAGGTGTGGAATAAAAAATAAATAAAGGCTTTCTTTGTATTACCACACATTTGTTTTAACTATGAAGTACTTTTCAGTCAATAAGAGAAGTTAGTGAATTGAAAGTTAAACTGGTTCTCGCCTCCAGCAGTGAATTGGATGACAGTTAACAGTGGGGGTTCATGCAAGGACAAGAAGAACAACAAGGAAACGTCAACGTGCAAACTTCGGTGTGCTCTCGATTTGTTGAAGAGATAGGACCTTCTAGCTTTTGGAAAGAGCCTAGTCTCTCCATTTCTCTGCAACTTTTGTAAAGGGTCTTAACCTCTTAAGTTATTAATATGCCTGGTGTTTGAGTCGTGTTTGGTGTGTATAAAAATGACTTGCATGTGCTTGTAGCGGAGTTTCTCATGTTTGATATGACTATTCCTACATAATAAGAGTGATCACCGTCTTCGCAAATCTGAGGAACCTCGAGTTTAAGAAGTTAAAATACCCCAAGCTAACCATCAAATGGTAGTAAATAAAGACCACCGTACGCAGCTGGTTAGCAAACACTGTGACGGCTTGACAAGAGAAGTCAACACGGCTGTAAACAGTGCCTCGGTCTCGCAGCGCCAGAGATTAGAGGGAAAGCGAAGATGTTTTTGATGTCGTCGCAACAGATCATTTGCTACAATTTAAAAAGAAGGTGGGTCCTCTTTTCCGACGGCACAAACTTCTGATTAAAAGCCAGACATCAAACCCGACGGTGCACGTCCGCCCGATAGAGCGCGCTCGGTTACTGGGGCTTTTCCGTGAGTCAACGGGGCCTAATGTGGCACCGCAGACCCAAAAAGCCAGAGAAGTGCAAGAGGACAGGAATAGGTTTAGTGGAACACCGCCCTGGCCGCTTGGCATCCTCCACTGTCTCTAAAATATAACACAGCCTTTCCTCTTCAAGGAGCTGCACAAACTGTGCAGGAATGCGCACAAGCCTTCGACGACAACTTGGTGAATGCTTCTTTAAGTTAGATCCCCTTTCACTCTCGGTCGAAATGAGTCGTGTTACAGGAGCGGGGATATCCTTTCACTCCGTCTTTAATGTGGAAAGAAAACAATTATTCTCTAATTGCCTTGCTTTAAATGAGCACTCGATATTAGGCTTTGGCTTCTCCTTCCATTAGTCTAACAGCTAACAGGGGAGCTAGTGTGGCCCTCGGAGGGAGTTTAGCACCCTGCATCTGCTTTATGCTCACAGTCAGACATTTTTCAATGACAGGACTCTAATGGAAAAGGTGAAACGTAATAGTGGGGAATGCTGAGATGCCCTGGTGTCGCTTTGTAAACAGTCTGCAGTCAGGTTGGAGGTCTTGCTGCGTCATAGCCGGCAGATCCGTCAAATAACCTTTTTCCAAAGAGCTGAGGATTGAGGAGATGGAAAATTTGAATGTGAATGTGAATTTCAACAGGCTCGAACGTTGAAGACAAAAGGACCGGCACACTGGTTCTTACGTTAATGGAAGCCACATGCTCTCAGGTCCATGTCATTGTCAGGACCGTCCGTGCCACTACAGACAGAGGCCCGCCTTCGAGCCCCCATAGCTCGAGGAAAAGGAAAAGATGGTGCCCTGGCCTGGAGGAAGTTCTCTCCACCTATTGCAACTCATCCCTATTGATAAACTACTTAAGCGTTAAACAAACCAAATCTCCGGCTTTGCGATGAGCGCTTGCTAAACGTCTGCTAGGTTGGTGTCCTTGGACAGGAAGCGCAGCTCACCCTGAACTGCTTAATGGTCTGTATCTGAATCTCAATTTGGATTAAAGAGCCTGCCAAACTGCTAAACAGTAGTGATTCAATGCAAAGATCACAAGTAAGCAGCACGGGTCCCCTTTGCATACGTGCTGCTAGACACAGCTCTGCCTCTCCGACCAGCCCGCCAATGAAAAGATGATGAATCACTCTGCAGTCAGGCCGAGATGTGGCCCCGAGACGCCACGCCAGGGTAGGATCAAGGCCGCATGAATGATCGCCTTTAATAAAAGAAAGGTCTCACAGTTACAATTTATTTCAATGCGATTCAAATTGGGTCGCAGTAGCATCCCCTCCAGGGGCCTCTTAACGGCAAGTCTGAACAAGGGCCGGGTGCAGCGGCCCCTGCAAGACCAGAGCCAAACAGTGGCAACTTGAGCCCCCTCCTCACAGTCCGACCTGCCTCAAGCTCCCAAAACAAAGACATCTCTTTAAAAACGGACACACACACACACACACACACACACACACACACACACACACACACACACACACACACACACACACACACACACACACACACACACACACACACACACACACACACACACACACACACACACACACACACACACACGAAAAAGGAGCCAGGAATTCCTTTTACACCGTCAGCATATACAAAACACACACAGTCACATACACCTTTCCCGCCCGCCTGCCCAAAACCTGTATACCACAGCCCTTCATTTCTTTCCATGGCCGACACACACACACACACACACGGGCAAAGCTGTTCGCCATACATGTCAAGGGCCAGCAAACCACTCCTCTGCCTTCTACACATCAGGAGGTAAAGAAAGTCTGGGGGATTACTCTACTGTAACAACTAGCTTAACTGAAGCACCCTGACCAACCCCCCACACCATCATCCCCTATCACCTGGTTGGCCAAGACGGGAGCTAATCTTCGAGGAACTTTCGGTGGAGGTACTCTGTGATAAGCTGTAACCTGGGGAAGGGTTGAGGACTGATCCTTAAGGGAAGAGGTAAAGTTCAGAAAAATCCCCCAGCAAGCCAGTAACGATAATGACTTGAAAACACAAGCAGCCTGGCATGCACTCTCTAGGGGCTGGTTGTTTTACAGCGAGCACATTGTTAAATTTAAACCCGTTATGTTCCCATAAAACATCTTAACCTCAACAATTAAAATCAAAAGGCAAAAAATAACAGTCTGGTTGCCGCGCAGGGCGGAGCAGAGCCGACGAGTGCTGTTCTGGGGCTGTTTGGACAAGGCACGCTTACAGCAAAAGGTCACTGCAATCCGCGTTGCCCAATAGTGTGGGGGAAAAAAACAAGCAAACACCCACAAAAAACACAAAAGCCCTCGGATTCTTCCACCCTGATTGTGTGTGTGAAGTTCGGGGAATCCGAAAGAGGTTCTCTTTGAGGCCATTTCCCATAAGTCAGAGATTGATGAGTTCACAAGTCACAATGTGGTTGGCAATCTCATAATCGTCCCCTTCATTCCCAAGTAACTTGGATATTAGATAAGGTACACTCAGGGTCTTTCTAATCTTTACTTGCCTTCCCATAAGCAACGTTATCGCGCTATGCCTTAGTTCCTTGTTCTTGATGTAGCCATCGGCTTGTAAATGCAGTGCGAGGACAGCTTTGCTGAGTCACCTTTTTGTTTGGCTTTGTGTGTCTGCAAACAATTACGCTGTTTCGGTGAAGCTCAAACACTCCATGCCAAAGAAACTTGAATTAACTTGCAACATGCGGGCAACAGGGTGTGTGCCTGAAATGACAATGACCCGCGGGTAGAGGCTGTGATGTCAACAAGCAGGCACCCGTAACGGTGCCTGGGTCGCTCCCCTGTGTAGGAAGCACATGGTGGTCACTGGTAAGGTCGCGGTAAGGCTCTTATCCACTAATCCCCGCTAATGGGATGGTGGTGGCTAAATGGCAGCCCTCTGATTGCCTGTGATAGACGTGTCATGATTAATACAACGTAGTAAATTGACTGCTTTAGCTTTATTAGAGAGCTCAGAAAATCGCTGGACAGGTACACACGCTCTCATACGTGTGTGTGTGTGTGTGTGTGTGTGTGTGTGTGTGTGTGTGTGTGTGTGTGTGTGTGTGTGTGTGTGTGTGTGTGTGTGTGTGTGTGTGTGTGTGTGTGTGTGTGTGTGTGTGTGTGTGTGTGTGTGTGTGAGAGTGTGTAAGTATTCCTGGGTGAAACTTGAAGGAAACGACAAGTTCATACGGGCACTCTGTGAGAGTACAAGAGATGGATCTGACCCCGATGTGTGCTCTCTAGCTGTACATACGTCACGGTCCTTGCCGAAACTAGCCAAAGGGCATACTAGGCACATTGTTTTGCTAGGCAAGACCTGGAGAACCAATGCATCCGGCAGATCTATAAGCACAACAAGGTCTTCCTGGCTCATCAGAAACTAGAAGGGATGCTGGGGAAAACAGCGGCTTTGGGCCAGGCTCAGGTCTCCAAACCGTCCCAGCTCAGCGGTGGGACGACACAAACGGCAGGGCTTAGGCTCAATGCGCTACAATGGATTTAAACTCCTGCTAGAGATTACTGGAGAGTACGTGATGTAGGCCTTGCAGTCACAGTTGCCATCCTGATTTAATTTCGAACAGACACAATGTGTAGGCTGGTTGTTTCCTGCCCATCACACAAGGAAGTGAAGTAGAGACAGCTAATCCAAGTCATCTGATGCGCTCCACTCAGATGGATGAAAGGCATAACAGAATAAAGACATACTTCCGCAGCATCAACGCCGTGGCCCTAGAAAGGTAGATCAATGGCACAAGAGAAAAAGAAAACGGCCAATCTCATTGTTATTCAGGGCCACGACTGACTACTGAATCATTCACAGCTCCATTCACACAGGGGGAGAATGTGCGATTAGCTGGGTGGGTCGCAGCCGGACGGCCAGGCAGGCAGGCAGACAGACAGACATCCAGCCAGGTGGGCAGGCCGATCCCGGCATAGTTGACACGGATTAAGGCAACGGAGGCTAGTAGCTTGCTACTCCCAGGGCCACCCGTGGTGTGTCCCTGACGTCAGCGACAAGTGCACCACAATCGGCTTTATCTGCGGGGCTGGAGAGCAGTGGAGCCGTCTGCCACTGGTATGCAGACCGGAGGGGACCGCTACGCCAAAGGCCACGGGGGTGGGACTGTGTCTTGACCCCGAGATACGAAGGGGGGCAGGTGAGACTGAGCTTGAATGGGGGCGAGCTGGAGACGGGGGAGGGGGAGGAGGGAGCTGAAACGTAGGTGATAACGGCTTAAACAGTGGAATGTCACAGACGGCGCATGTTCTCGTAGCATCAAGCCCCCTGCTTTGCAGAAGAGGCACATCACAGCTAGTTGATATGGCTACGCTGGGACAACATACATACTCCTCATTCCTGGGATTACACATGTTCTGTGAAAACCCCAAGAGTACTGTGGTGTTAACCTTGGACAACGCTTAAAGTCCTTATGGGTAAATGATGCGAGAATAATTTAACCTTATTTCTCCAGGCGGCCATAAGGTCATCATTAATATTGGCCATGGCCAATATTACTCTGACCGATATAACTCATACAGCTGCGTATCCATGGATATAAAACACTCAGAGAGAGAGTGTGTGTGTGTGTGTGTGTGTGTGTGTGTGTGTGTGTGTGTGTGTGTGTGTGTGTGTGTGTGTGTGTGTGTGTGTGTGTGTGTGTGTGTGTGTGTGTGTGTGTGTGTGTGTGTGTGTGTGTGTGTGTGTGTGTGTGTGTGTGTGTGTGTGTGTGTGTTTCGATTGAATGATTGAATTCTGCTCAATAAAAAAAAAAAATACATCCAGCAGCCGCATGCTCCTACTATTTGGGGGGGGGGGGGGGGGGGGGGGGGGGGGGGGTTGACATAGTTGAAGTGTATATCCTATATAGCCATACACTGACTGGCTGTCTAAACACTGTACTGCATTTATTTATAAACCTGTGTAGGCAAACGTCATAAGGATGAGAAGAGTGTTTACGAGTGTTTGTTCTATCCCTGGGCTGGATGTCCCCAGTACAAATTCAAACTGGCAGCATTCCAGGCATAGATTTGAGCTGCCACCTCCCCAAGGTCCGTAAAGTTTAGCGTAAATAACATTGCGGATAATGCTGAAGACGTGCAAACAGAAGGCTGTTCAAATAACAACCTGTATATCTTCTCCTTGTGTCGTTTTGTACTCCCTTATTAGCCCACTTCTTCTTGAGCAGATTAACATTACACTACACGGTGCAAGGTTGGAGAGCGGGACAAAACAAGGCCTTATATGACCCCCCCCCCGAGGCATAAACACACTGGCACTAACGCCTGCTGTCCAGATCCATGCCAGACCCCCTACCATGCGGGTCCGTCCGTCCGTCCCGTCCCCCCCTGCCAGACCCCCTACCATGCGGGTCCCCCCCCCACACACTCATGCTTCCCTCCCACTCCCTCGTCAGGCGAAGACCATGTGACAGCTCCCTGCTCCGCATCCACACCCATCCCAGAGTAAACAAACAACAGGAATCCATCACCACGGCCTCCAGTGCAGAGATATCCGCTTGCAGTCATGGTCGCACCACCATCCCTGCCACCAGATGTTTAATTATATGTCCGAGAGATCACACACACACACACACACACACACACACACACACACACACACACACACACACACACACACACACACACACACACACACACACACACACACACACACACACACACACACACACACACACACACACACACCAGCTGTAGCCATCTGGATGAGAGTGCCTCGGCTTTAACCCTTTAGATATTGCACTAAGCAGACCTCCTCAGTACAAGCTGTTTATATTTGAAATGACACCTTCCAGTATTTATTAACATATTTGTGGCATGTTTTTATCAGCACTCCCACGCTATAAATACATTTCACACAAAAAAATTGCTATCGCAATTACACAAGCGGCCATATCCAGTCACTGGAGAAATAAATTATTCCAGTTTCACAATAGTTCAATTTGTTACACAGTTCGCCGATTTTACCCAGCTCATTTTAATAAAAAATATATTCCCGTCCCCGGGTTCAAAACTGCAACCCATACCAAACTAACCAGAGCCACTTAGGAGAACATCTTGGAGTTGTTGAGCCCCCATCTGGCCCAATCACAACCAGCGTAGTTAATTTGACCATGCCGAGCTGTAAACCAAAAGGCTTGGTAAATACATCCACCCCCTTCTATTACTGGTTGGAGGATGGACAGATGATCCATTTGTGGACCCTGGCTTCATAAAGCCAGGACAGAAATTAACCGAGGCGGAAAAGTAATGAAAGACAATAGCCGTCGGGCGTAGCAATGTGAAGCATCTGCTGCTCCGTCCGTTCCTCCAACTCTTGTAAACAGCCTGATACTGCTCGGCAACACTTGATAACAGCAGAGATTGGGCAATTTACATTGGGATTCTTTGAAATAATAAGGGCTTGTACTTGTAGGACTAATGCTAATCCAAATAACGAGTGCGTCAGTGCAGACCGAGACAAAATCCGGTCATTCACCAAAACCAATAAAGTGGTATAGAAAAAGTCTTCTGTCTGGAAAATATCCAGTGCAAAAACAAAGAAAGGAAATATATCTTCCGAGGAGGCGAGGACTACATTTGTTTCCTTAGGGTCCCACGGCATTCTTCTTCTCTCCCAGTTAGGCCCGCGGCCTGACTCCTCTGTTGGGAAGCCAGTAAGATGGCACGGGACAGAGGAGGGCTGCAGGGTTGGACAGCACACTGGGCTGCCAGCCAGACTCTCAACAACCCTTATTTAACTTCACCTTGGGGACATCTCAGCACTTTCTGCAACTGCATCCGTGTACACACACACATGGATACCCATAAACACAAATAAACAAGGCGCTTGAACAAAGCTACCCTCAGCACATAGCCTAGGAATCTTGGACCATGCTCTCGTTAATCTCAACACGGTGTGGCCAGGAGGGAGCCTGCTTTATTTGATCGTTTCCAGCAAAAAAAGGTGCCATCATTCCCAAGCACAGAGGGATAGTAGCATCTGAGTGGGCCCAGGAAGGAGAGCAAAGGGAGAGAAAAGGAATGGAGAGGGAGCGAGCAAGGAAGAGAGAGAGAGGGAGAAAGGTGGGGTAGGAGAAAGAAAATGGAAGAGTAATGAGGGAGGAGGCAGTGAAAGCATGACCGCCAGAAAGCTGAGGGCCGCTGCCAACACGTGGGACAGACAGCACCAAGACAAGGCAGAGCCGAGGGCTTAGTCCATGAAAAGATGAATGGGAAGGGGGCCACGCCACAAGGCAGACAGACGGACTGGCAGACAGACAGCAGACCCAGAGAGCGGTAGTCTGACTGGCTCAGAGGAGGTAGCGCGGCTAGGGGAGAAGGGATCGGGCTGCTGTACGCTGCTACCGGAAATCTGGCAGAGCAGCTGGAGGAAAAGACACAATTAGAGAGGAAGAAAAAAAAATAGGTGACGCCAAAAAGAATTAGAAACTTAAAGACTGAAAAATAAATGGGTCTGAGCTGGCAGTATTGGGCACACAGCGGAGTACCAGGGAGGAGAAGGTGGAGCCTCGCTGAGGCTGGAACACCAGACTGTGACTGGGTTGGGGCAGGTCTGGCATGGGGCTGGTGAGGAACAGGCCATTGGGTTTACCCAGCGTCAGCCTGGGACCTGGTGTGCCGCTCGGCCTTCCAACAGACCAAAAAAGGGACCAGAGAAAAAAGGGACCAGAGAAAAAAGGGACCAGAGAAAAAAGGGACCAGAGAAAAAAGGGACCAGAGAAAAAAGTCAGCGGCCGTCGAAAGTTCCGAATGCTACGTGCTTTTTGGATGTCGTCGTATTCCAGAGCATGTGCATGATGCAGAAGGACGAAGACAATCCAGGACACTTCTATATGTATCCTAGAACGGTGAGCTGGAGGCAACGTCAGAGTAGATGAACCCTTTTTGCATTCATTTCCCTGATAATAGTGCCGTTCCATTTTTGCATTTGAATGACGATCTTCGTCGGTCTAATTACCTACTTCGGAGAACAAAGCCTTACAGTCATCAATCAAACTCACTGGGCACGGTTTTCCACCAAAAAAAAAAAAAAAGAATCAATGAATGCAGAATTCTTTAAATTTAAAAGGATAATGCTCTGTTCCTTGGTGCTCCATAAACAAATCATCAAACATGTCCTTCTTTTCCCCTGAAAATTCCTATACATCATACACGCATTGAGAGCTCTATCCCAACTTTAACTACAAAAATAAATATGCAGGGTGGAACACTCATCAACATAATCAGATATAGATGTGCTTCTTGCTGATGACTAAATACATTAAAAACGTTGCAGTTCTACACTCCGAGAGCTCCTTCCTTTATGAAGACATTCAGAGTCCCACGGTGCCGGCTCAATAACACTCTTTTGTCCCCCTGTCCGGTAGAGCACTCAAAGAAAACAAGGGGGACCCATAGATATCTTTTATGTGCATTGCTGGTGCTGCAAACGGTGTTACTAAGTGTACGTGTTCTGCATGACATGTATGTAGTCGGAAGTTGGTCATTACAGTGGAATTACTGTTATGTTACAAGAACTGCACTTCATATTGTCCAATATGTCCAAGCCGTTCTTTTATCTGTTATTGACTATGGTGATATTTTATATATGCATGCAAATTCATCATCTCTGAAAATGCTAGATTCTGTGTACCATGCAGCATTACGGTTTGTCTCAAACTCTGGCTTCCGAACACACCATTGTAAATTGTATGAGAAAGTTGGTCTGTCTTCCTTATACACCCGTAGGATGGAACACTGGTATATGTTTCTTTATAAGGCAATTTTGCACGATCTGCCTCCGTATTTGTGTTCTCTAATGGTTCCTAAAACAAACAGTGATCGTATCACTCGGTCTAGCAGTTTGATTATGTATAACGTTCCTCGGACTCGCACTACGTTTGGTGAAAGTGCTTTTAAATCTTTTGCCCCGTCATCATGGTGTAAGCTACAGGAACACCTTAAACTGGAATCCCTAATCACCCTGAACAATTACAAAAGCAGGATCAAGGACTATTTAACCACAAACTGAACACTGACTTACTGCCAATTAGATTGATGCTTTGTGACTTTTTATTGTGTTTTGTGTCTTGTTTTTAGTGTGAAATTTTGTGTTTTTGTTGTTTTTAATGTGAAACTTTAAATGTTTGTATGCTGCCTTCTTGGCCAGGACTCTCTTGAAAAAGAGATTTTGAATCTCAATGAGAATATTCCTGGAAAAATAAAGGTTAATAAAAAAAATATATATATATTCAGTTAGTACCGGTATGTGTGAACCAGTGGTTTTGATATTTTAGATGAATTTACTGTAATATTAACACTGTAGCAAAGCAGGCCGTTATTTATAATAGGTGCGTCGCAGAGTGGAGAAGCTTCCATAACAGCTGTGAAAAACATTTCTCTTCATCACTGATGTGGAAAATTTGAATAAATACTTAAAGTGGGCTCACACAAGCACAGGCAGTGGTAAAGGTATGGCTATGCTGACTGCATACAGGAGCAGCCCATGGAAATGGAAATGAAACTTCCACCTCATTCCAAAGAGATGAAGCTCTAGTTGCCACAAAGCCAATGCTCTTTTTGTAGAAGCCTTAAAAAGTTGGCAGTAAATGTTTCGTAATTTACCAATACATATCACATTCAACACCTCTCATTGTTCATTTTATGAAGTGGGAGAATATAATTTGGCATGAGTTAAATATGCATGAGTTGTTCTTTGAGTGACAATTACAAGTGAAGCTAATGTCTCCTACGTTAAAGAGATGCGTAGATATATGTACATTTCGGTTTGTCTGTTTACTCAGAGGAGTAACAAATTCTAAATGTGTTCCACTTTGTCCACAAATGTGTTTGGAATAGACGCTGATTCAAAACGAGTCCCAGTAACAACACAACAAGATCGTAGGCTTCTTCTGATGCCCCGCTGACAGGTTTCTCTCCACATAGACCAGCCAGAAGCAGCCCATTTTTAATTGCACCATCCCCGAAAACATGGGTGATTGTCATAAATTTAACTAATCGTCTGAATCTGGGTAAGACAGGCCAACGCCAATCTGCAGATAACTCTTCCGTTCATCCCTTTAAGGCCAACATGTGCTCACACAACGAATGGATTAGATTCAGTTCTGTGGGTGCCGCAAAGGCTAATTAAGGCCAACTAATAAACCAATGGTAATAGATAAGCTTGTACTACATCTCATGGTAGAATTATATAACATATTATGTAATAAATTAGATATAGATGTCAACATAGATTAGTGTCCCAGGCAGGCCCCTACTCCAGTTTTTCAACCTGCTCCTTCTCAATAAATCTACAGAAAGGCAATGAAGTCATACCCTTCATTTACACTTCATCACTTCGATGGGAATATCTGCGCTTCTGCTTGAGTTTCAATGTTTTCTTTAGTAGCTAGGCTACTATTAAGGAACTCACCGTCTGTCTGGAAAGGTTGTCTGTTGTTACTTAAGAGATATTATTCAGAATAAATGACTAATAGACAGGTTTGACTTGACACCAAAAGCAAGAGTTACGCAATAGGTCTGGAACCACTAGGAGAAAAGTTAATTTTGAATAACACCAGAGTTGTGAGTTAAGCTTTTCGGAGGCACAGACATTTTGGAGAGAAACAGAAACAAAAACAGTTGATGTCATAGCTTAGCGTGGGCAGGAGCAGTGTAGTATGGGATGGAGGAGTGCTGACAGTAAGGGTTTGTGTCGCAACGACACGAAAAATCAAACTGTGCAACGTAGGATAAAGATCTGATGACGTTAAACGCTTTCGGGAAGAAAAAACACTTGACTGAAAGAAGATGAACGAAAGGGGAGCCATTTTATAAAGAAAGGTTAAAATGATCTAGTTAGATAAAAGAGAGGGAAAAAAGTGGGATCATTTATGTCACTGTTTGGGAAAGTATTAGAATCCCCGTCAACAGCCAGGATGAGAAATGAATTGATTATTCAGCAGATTGCTTCAAATAAAATACAGAGACCAAGATGTTAAATGATATAACAGTTTATGCAAGCTCAGAACACATGGGGGACGGCCGTTCATCTCGGAGACAGATGTTGCAAAGTGATCCTGACAAACCAAGAGAACTGTTAGCCAATAGGTCATTCTAATCTCATCGATCAGGAACGTGATAGCCGAAGTAGTTACTCTATAATGATACCAGCCTGGTCGTGCCACGGTCAGTTCAGTGATGTTAGCGCAGCCAGCTCAACTGGGGGCCTGAAGTTCAGGCTCGTTATCGCACTGTTGCAGTATCGTTCTCCAATCGATGTAGCCTTTTTCTAACGTTATAGATTACTTCATATTTTTCTTAATGATCCTGCCGGAGCCCTTCCATCACCAGAAAACAGCACCGTAATCTTATATGCTGCTATTTGATCAGTATGGAAATTAAAGAAATTATAATAATTAATTTGCATTTGACTAATGCATTTATCCTGAGTGGCATCTTCATAGAACCACAGTCCAGCATTAATTATGTTCTAATTTTCAGATCCAGTTGATACCATCCACAGGCTGCCCAAGGAAAGTCTTGTGCCACATCATCACAAACAAGTCTGATAGAGATACAGATAAACTGGGATAGACTGACTGCGGTATCGGCATGCCCAACTGGGCCAGATCAGAGTGAATTACTTGCTTGATCACAAATCAGATCCTATGACATTTCATCACACATCAATGCACACCGGAAGAAAGATATATTTCCATCCGATTGCTAGAAAAATGGCTTCATATCCATATGATCTCAATATTACAGTGCCACAGTTTACTGTGAGCACTGCCTTCACATGAATGAGCTTGCTTTGTATCCTTGCTGTGCCTGGTTGTTTCGTGGTGTTGATCCACTTACACAAGCAGCTCTCCAAGAGCCCAGCAAACCACACAGCGGAAATAGAAGGCTGGTTTGGAGCAACCACCCAAACAGATTAGCCTGCGCTAATCAGCACCTAGGCTTAGAGTTCCAGGCTACAGGTATGCTGCTGCCGTTCCTACGGTTCAGTGAGAGTGCGATTGCAGCCTGACCAGGTGAGACACAGAGCCAGCGTCGCTGACAGTAAGACCGCAGTACCTTCTACCCCGGTCTATTTTTAACACCTTCTAGAGCATGCAACCGTTTTAAGACGGCAAAGGCGGAAAATAACAGTTGCAGTTGATCAATTTGTATGGTTTTATGATCAAATCAAACTCAACTGTGCCAACACGATATTATAACGGTTGAGTGAGATAGTGACAAAGCAAGCCTTTGTCAGCCTACCTAATAACAACCATTTCCATACTTTGACATCCACTACATGTTGAAGCAGGAAGGGCGATTACAAGATAAAACAATCACATGACGAAAGAATATTACACGTTGGGACCCAATAATATTAAGACACATTTGAAGGTGGATGGGCAGGGCAGCGAATACAGTTGGCCTTGAAGAAAAGAGCCAGTGAGGCCAGTGCACAACGGCCCTCTTGTTCACAGGGGTATAGAGCGCATGCTGTAGAGCGCCGCCAGTGTGTGTGAGCCCACAGGTTTTGGCAGGCATGCAGGTCACTCCGAAGAAATTAGGATTAGGCCATGCACTTATACTAGTCGGCAGTGCGGGTTAGTGATTCCCGTTACCTTTTGTTCCGAGTTTGTTTGTGCGTCAAGCACGGTGGAGGAAGTGGCGTAGAAGCTTACTGCGCGGATGCTGGTGGCAACGCACCACCGAACAAAGTCAGAAACGAAAAAAAGAGTGCAGGGAATGACAAGAGGAAACAGAGTTTAGGAGCCAACGATGGGACATGAATAGAAGGCCCTTACGCTCCACACCCGCCTTCCCAATAAGGCAAGACTGAGCTGGAAATGTGAAGTGCCGTCCTGTAAGGTTATTTTTTCTGACCACACCCGACCCGGTCTTGGTCATTAAATTCCGAGCCCGAATCGTACCAGTCTGCAAGCTGTAGGAAAAATGGACTGTAACTGGCACGCTTGAGAATGACACAAAAAAATAAAAAGCTTTACACCTAGGTGTCTGGGGCACATACCTACACAGAGACGTGCAATTATTATTCAAAGTGGATTACTCAAAGTATATTTTACCACAATCAGATCCAGTATGGTATCCAAAAATATGTCATAAATGTCTCTTTCGAACAGCACACGTTAAAAGTGGCACTAGAGAAGTGCTGTGTGTTTTTCACAATGGGACACAAAGACTGAAAGTACACAAGTCGCTAGCTCAAACGCTCACTGACCGAACGCCCAGAGTCCACTGGTGTGCAGGGCACCACCTGGACACACCAGTCAAGCAAATAAAACGCCATTAGGACAGGAAAACACTGGAGTCAGCGGATATAGGCTTTTTCCTGGCTCGGAATTAGGCTGAGCAGGTGTCTTTGGCTTTCAAATCAATGTATTCATCCTTACACGATCATCTGTCTTTAATTTGGCTCTTGGAAAAGCGCCCCAGTATATATTAATTACACAATTCCTCATTTTTCAATCTGCTGAACAACTGACACAAATAATACTCTTATGACCAATGATCTAAAACAACATTCGTTGGTAAATCGAATGTCTATTCTAACCGTCACGTAAAACCATGTGCACAGCCTGAGTCAACATTCACCAAAGACATTATGACAGGAGAACCACGGATAAATATTACCACAATTTCCGAGTAGTGAATAATTAATGTTGCAAACTAAAATGTCTACATATCGGGGCAAAACACATTGTTATATTTAGGCTTCTCAATATCGGCCGGCTTAAGTGGGCAGACAGCATCTTCAATGCACCAGGCATACCCAGGGATTACTTAAAAACCAACAAATAAAAAATGTGCTTGCTTGAAAACAGGGCCACCCAGAGTGATGAAAACTCATGACTTTGAACTAGGCTCTCCGGTGGCTTCCTGCAGACCCATAAATCCCAAAAAATCTCTCATTAACGCAAGGGTTTCTTCTTTTCACTCTAAGTGTCACTGTCCTGCATAGCATTTGCCGGAGCCAGACAGAAAGGCGTGTAGCTGGTGCTTAAGAACAGTAATTCACGTCAAAACCGTCTCTTAAGCTTCGTTTTGTGTTTATTTTTGATTTAGCCTCTTACACTTTTATTTGCCCCCTCGAGGGCCCTAATTTTAGAACAGTGCAGAGCATTGGCTTAAAACGAGAGAATAGCACGCATACATCCAGCGACGGGAACAGGTCTTCCAGAAATACTCAAGGTTTACCGCACTTTTGGGCCAAGGAGAGAAGATGGAGAGAGGCAGAGACCAAGCAAAGGGAAGTTGGATGGATGGGTGGATAGAGAGAGAGAGAGAGTGTGACAGAGAGAGTGAATGAGTTTGTGACAGAGAGAGTGAGGGAGGCAGAGTGTGAGTGTGAGAGTGAGTGTGTGTGTGATGGAAAAGGGGTTTATTCAGTTGTTCGCTTACTTAAAGCCAAGGTATTGCAGTATTGATTTGCATCCTCAAAGATCATGGATTGCAACTGATAGATTGCCTGTGTCGTCGAAACCCAGTAAAAACCGAAACAGGGTTTAATGAAACACCAGGTGCCATGTGTCAACAGGATGAGTACACCAAGGCCAGGTCGTCGGGTAGTCTAGTCATAGTAAAACAAACGCGACTTTCTACAAACAATTATTAAGTAGACAAAAACAATGGCTGAACGAAAAGGCCTGATGGCCAAAGATAAGGTCAATGAGAAATATTGACCTCAGTCCATGAACCGATGTACATAAATGACCGCCATGGGATACGAGAGACGAACACTTAGAATATCTAAGCATCCCTCCGGAAGAGTGCGACTGTTTGAAACGCAATTTCCTGTGTCATGATTGAGCATGAACAGGACTGCATGCCTCACATAGATAGGCTACGCAGGCCGACCACAAAGAGAGACGTTTTAACTTTATCTGATACGTGTCATTTGGTTGACTCAATACTTCCGCCACAGTATCCGTTTTAAAAGCACCAGCTTCATATTAAAGTGCTGCACAATATTTACTATTACATTGTAATCATTGTTAATACAAATATATCAGCATTCAGATTTGAGAATTTTAAATTACGAATTTATGAGGAATTTGTTTAAATCTTGTGTCCAAAGAGTCTTCTAACCAAGTGTCCAGCCTTGGAGAGGTCGAGAGCGCTTGGCTTGGTTTCCAAGGGTGTGTGGCTGAAGCAGAGCGCTGAGAGATACTACAGAGCTCAGCGCAGCACATCTTTAAGCCAATCTCCACCTCTTTGTTGTGCTGGAGAGCAGAACATTTCTCGAATGGTAAAAGGGTTTTCAAAAGCCCTCCATCGTCACAAGCCAACCACAGTCACAGAGACTCTGCTACCATAGCAACTGGCTCAGATAGGCCCAACACATGCTACGGGGAGCATGAGCAGCTTTTTTCTGCCCCATCATTTTCTATTTCAGTTGCGGTGGAGAGATTTTGAATTATTTCAGCCCAGCATTAAGTCAAGAAGCCCCCACAGAAGCAATATGGTCATTACGGTCCAGCCTGATTTCTGCTTTAATGGGGCCACTCTGTCATTGCAGCTTCATATCTTAATCACACATACCACCTGGGGGAAAATATGATGTGGACAAAGAGACTCCATGGGAGTGGTAAGCAGGCCGTGGTATGCTCGTTTTCATCTTAATTAGGTCAATTAATTGCCATTACATTTTAATGGAGTACCAGACATGATCTTGGTATCCTCTATGATATACGTTTAGTCTTCCTCGTTTCAATGTGAATAGTTCCCAACGTCTCTGAGAAATCAATCCATAGTCTGCCCACATGTCTCTCTGATGCGGCGCAGGTACAATTATCACAAATGGCAGGGGGCCATTATACCAATCACAGGGATCATTTGACAATCTTGGATTGGCGTGCTTGACAGTCTTGCATTATTCTGCATATTAGGCTTGCATTCCCAGAGGACAAAAGCCAGAAGAGATGGCTAAAGTCTATGGCAAGGTCGAGTACAGACATGCCTCAGGCAATATTAGCGTGGAAGAGAACTTCAAACAAAATAGACAGTAGAGCAGAACCTATAATGAAGAGTCACGGTTAAGTGTTTGATTAACAATAGAGCGGGGAAAAAAGGGAAGGGGTCATCAAGTCATCTAACCAGCCAGCATCCTACAAGCATACCAGGTTCCAGTCACTTAAGTGAAGTGCAGTTTTAACTTTGTCTAGAGTCCTCACCTCGCTCGGGAGGGAGATTCAGACCTTGCACAAACCGCTAGTTAAAGAGTGATCTGGGGATATAGGCATGAAAGGTGGAAGTGAGCCAGCTCCTTGGAGAGGCAGTAGAGGTGCCAGTTCTCTCTCATTCCAGCAGCCCAAAGCCGATTAGCTGCAGCCTTTGAACCACGAAGATGATGGTTTATTCCATTTACACTTGGGCCTGACATTACAGGCCTGATTTCATTTGACTTGAGTGGAAAACCTTATGTTAGTAGTAGGCCTATATCCCTGTGTAAAAAAAGGGGTTTATATGTTGGTGATTAAGTGTCCTTGCTACTTCGTGGAAAATGACATAGCTATGTGTGTTGCTGACTAAACAAAATTAAATGTGTCATGTTAAACGTCACAGCAGCGAAGGCAGGACAGAGTAGACTTGTTCAGAGATTGCTACGCTGCACTACAATAACAGCAACAGGTAGAAAAAGGGCTATTAGTGAAAACATACCCACTGCGAAAAGAGGCATCGTTCTTTAGATTCAAGTTCCCCTCAAGACGGAACAACCAGTGCTTTAAGGACCAACGTATCTTGCACGTAGTGGTGCTCACATGAGCAACATGTACAAAGAACTGACCATCAACACACCATTTATTATACTACTTTCCCTCCACAAATGGTGCTTCCGACTCCGAGTACATCACATAAGACGCCTAACCTTACCAATCAGAAACAATACTCAGAAGGTTCAACCCTGGAGTAACGACGACGATGAGACTACAGAGCGGTCCCTGATCACGTGTTAACGACTCACGCCCGAACCTTTCAGAGGGGGGTCCTCATAAAGCACACGGTCCCGGGCCAACAGGGCTTACCTCGTAGGACCAGACGCACTGCACGCCGGCGAACCTGCGCACGCAGCGGCCCACCTCCACGTCCTCGTGCGTGGTGTACATCTCCTGCAGGCACTCCCGGATGTGGGGCACCATCCTTCGCAAAACCTCGCGGCTCATGATGACCCCGGGCCCCCCCATGCAGAAGTTCTCTCCGGGCTCCAGGGCCAGCTTGCCCAGCTCGTCTCGGGCCCCCATCCCCGTCTGGCCCAGGAAGATGGCCTCGCTGCTGTTGAGGCTCCGTAAGAAGCCCTCCAGCCGCTCGCTCTTGATGTAGACGTCGTCGTCCGCCCTCATGAACCACTCGTACTTGTCCAGGTAGTGGTCGTGCATGTACTTGAGCATCATGAAGGACTTCTTCTGCGGGGGGTAGGAGTCGTCGACGTTCTTCAGGGCCACGATGGGGATGGGGATGGAGGTGTCGGAGCCCTCGCTGGAGAAGAACTCCACACGTCCAGGGATGGATTGGGCCCACGTCCTGACACACAGACACACAAAGACACACACACACACACACACACACACACACACACACACACACACACACACAATCAATAACAGCAGTTGGTAAACCTGCCATTAGTACATTACCCGCCAGGTATATCATCATAACAGAGTCACATACAATATTGAGGGACATTCAGACTTTAAAACGACTGTAATTGAGATGCAATAACCTTGGAGGCAAAATCAATTATTTATTTAGGGACAATAAATCTCAAATCAGAGAACATTCAAAACCACCGAGGTTAATTACGCATGCAGATTTAGACTGGAAACTAACAGCTGACTTTATTATAAAGAAGAATGACGCTTTCATGTTTACCAACATTGCATAGAATATAGATGTGTGTGAGGGGAAGAACTGCATTCGGATACCTGCTTTGAAGTATGAATAGATAATGGCACTGACATAATTTACTCTACACGGACCACACTTCGATTAACAATGACCAAAACAAAAGGGTGGACACATGCAGCAACTGGCTTGGCAAATTGAGTAAGATGTGGTGAGACATCAATTCGCTTGAACAATTACACAATCAAGACCAGTTTTTTTTCACAAGACAATGTGTGTCGAGAGCGACGTCTTTCATGCCCAGACACACAATAACACGCATGATAAAGAAGCCCCTGGTGATCCGTTATGGCTACTAAAGAAACAAAGAAAACCTAATTTCATACAAACACAGCCAGAAGCGTACAAGAGGTTCGTGTGTTCCCATATGAGTGTATCCTATTATATGAACGTGTGTCTGTAGCGTCTAGCCCGGTGAAACGCGCCCACACAGCCGCCTGTACGTGTTGTAACGGGCCGGGCCAGAGGTTCCATCTCAATGCCATGTTCCCCTCAACCTGTGCAATTCATGCACGGTTACCGACCGATTCGCCCCTCAAGAAAAGAAGATCCAGGGGGGTAAACCCTGTGCAGTAGACACCAGTTGGAACCTATATAACGAAAGGAATGGAGGAAACATGTCTGACGTGTACAAAAACCCAGACCAGGGTGGGAGTGGACGGCGGCGGATCTACAGAAGGGGAAAAGCAACACATTTTCTTCATCGTAGAGGCACAACATACCTATGAGCCGCGACGGCTCGGTTATTCAGGTACTTCTGGGCGGTCATGACACCGACGAATAGGAAATGACTGGATCTGGAGCCGGGGTTCTGGGTCACCGGTGCAACGTTATCTTGAGGTGCCCATAACACCCCGCTGTTCTCCTTCCTGAGACCCCCGTTTAACCCGCAGCCGGCGGGACTCGCTTTGCGTTTCTGGCCGTTTTTTTTCAACTCCGACGCCTTGGGCAGAATGAGTCTGGAAGCCAGAGTGAACCCGACCACCAGCCCCAGAAGAACACTAAACCATGCTCTCCTGCTTCGACCTGCCATTCCCCCAAAACTTGACCCAACTCTGGCTCGCCGCTTATTCACGCTGTCTCATCGACAGCCGCGCTCTTTAAAACCCGTGTCGGTTAATTCGTAGTAGCCTCCGGGACACTAGTTGGACACTTTCTCATGATAAAAAGGAGAAGACCATGTCCCCCTGCCCGCTGCTGTGGTCTCGTCGTCCTAGTTGCCTACGTAGCATCACAGCAGTCTCCATAAAGCAGCCGCCTCGACACTTCTGCTCGGCTTCTAAGTGTCTAAAGCAGCATGTCACCGCTCGTCGTTGGCATTTCTGGCGACATGGAAGGATATTATAGTTTCTTTGAAATGGATAGGGTCCCCATTTCGCTCCGTTATCTCGCCATTGTGAGATTTTTTTCCAACTGGCCAGGTCGACGAGTAAGAACGAAGCTTTACGGCGCGTTTGAGCCCACCGACTCGCCGTAGACGGGCTGTGAGTGGCTATGCAGCGCTCGAGCCAACCTCCAGTTTTGACGCACTCGCATAGGACAGATGACGTTACGGCCAGTCTACAGCGCCCCCAAGTGGTCAGTCACTTTCACCAACGATAGACCCATGCATACTGTACATATTTTTTTGATGTCTGGGTTTTATTGGCAATATTATCAATATTGGACGCACTTCAATACCCCTGTTCAAGTTCACTGCAGTTGACACAGATGTGAAAAGGAGATCTTAAAAAATACATTTAGTTATATGAACTGAACTGAACTCTATGAACTGGACAATCTGTAATTCTGTTGTGCACATAGGGAATTCAATTTTATGATTGTATAGCAATATATTTTCTATAATCCAATCTAATGGTTAAGACATTACAGAATTTCATCGGCCCTAAAATGCATTCGTGATTTTTTTTTATGTGGCCCCGGATGAAAAAGAATTGCCCACCCCGGTATATGGGGATTCTTTCAAGAGGCGAATAGATGTAATTAACTTGATTAATCCCCTCAACCTTTTGTTTTGTTTTCCCCAGTTGCCACTGTCCATTGCAGATTTGGAATTATGGATTGCAGTGATAAGAGGAAAAATTAACAATTGGTTTGGGACAGGGTCATTAAAGTCGTGATCGCACGGTGAAGACTTTCAAATGGTGGCTGAAACGGAATGTATCGTATGCAAGTATGATATTTGAAATTGATTGAAAAGGAGGGAAATTATGTGAAATGTTTTCTTTCAGTAGAAAATAATACTTGTCTATTTTAACTGATGCATTGGTTGTTTGGCCGTTGCTTTGGTTACACCTCTTTAAACTGTATTCTGCAAAACCTGGGGGCCGGTTATTATATTTTTGGGATGGTAATTTAGTTGATGCCGTTTGAGTAAAAGTGATATAAATAATATTCAACGGCTCAACTCAATGCTTGGGATGCTAAAAGAACAATAATTCTTGGCTCTCAATAGAAGTCACTTCAAGAAAGTATGCAGGTCTCAGCGCAGGACTATTCACATTCAAGACAACTTGCCAATACTTCTGTATATAGTAGTAGATCAACATTGACGGGACACATTCAAACCATAACCAGTTTTAATGAATCAGAAATTGACAGTGGACAAAATATTTTGAGAGGGCGCTTGTTGAGTTGGTTAATTATGTCTTTATTTAAATTCGGTGGGTAAGCATTGCATCCTTACCCCTAGACAGTTGATCTCTGTTATACACTAACGCTGTAAAACCAGTGGTGTTTTATCTCTTGAAAGTGATAAGAGAAAGTTTCTAAAATAGCAATGCTGCAGTAACAGTAACATCAAGAATTAAAGCAAGGGCAGTATGCAAACGTATTGAAGGGGGAAATAATCATAAAGGAATAAAAACACACCAACTCTGAAACTCATCAGTCAAACCCATTGGCTAGAGTAACCATTTAAAGGAATGACTTCATTGAAAGCTTGGAACCCTATGGGGCCAACACAGTTACCCAACAGGACAATTTTAATTTCAATTAAAAAAAAAGTGACTTGACTGTTCTCGCCTGTGTACTAAAGATTTTAGCACACATAAAAAGGTGTGCTTTGTTTGGATACTGGCAGTGGGCCAATAGTTTAACCCAGCAGTTTTAGGAAAGCAACTACAATCAATCATGTTTTAGAGAGCAAGGGTAAATACAAAAATAAAGTCATTCTCTAATTGGTAACTGCGAAGGCCCACAGCAAGACGGCGGCTTCTTTCAGCGTGTTGACGTGTGCAAAGGAAGGTCAGAGGTTAGAGGCTCCAAGAGGATCCTGGCTCTCCGACCTCCTTTAACCTCATCCACCCGACGTCGGGCCCCTCCTCCCTGGTCTCCAGCTGACAGACGCTCCTCCGTCTCCAGCCAAGGGGTTGTAGCCTGCACAGGGACCCACAGCGGAACAGTTAGTGGGGGAGAATGACACACTGACAAGGGTTTGACAATGTGTTGTAATTATTAACCAAGGGCGAGCTGGAAGGAAGCCATTGGAAAGTTCCAGTACTGAATCACCCACATCAATCAGGATCAGTGATGCCATTTATTTTGTTGTCTGTAATTCTTTTTTTGGGGTCAAATTATTTCCAGGGAAGTGGAAAAGGTTTCAAGGTCAATTTTAGGGCAGGTCTAATAACTAGTGGGCCATGTCTTGTATGCAACATGCCGAATGACTAGCCTGGCTCTGCCCGCCTAAGTACTTCCGCTCAATTTTGATTTCCCTTCAGTACTAGGTCTGGGTCTGCGGTATGTGAGTTGGTTTTCTCCTTCCAAATTTTCTGCGTCCAATCAGCGAACAGAGGGAGTGGCTGAGAACAATGAGGTTAAAGTCAGCTCTCGTTGACGGACATCTTCAAGCACGGTGTTTGGTTTGTTTACAGCCTGCGCGCAACGTGATTCCCGGCCAAACGTTAGCGATTGGTTACGGCAGATCCAGAGTGGCACTGGGCAGATCCAATAGTTTTAAACTTCAACAGACACCCCGCCTTCAAGCGAGTTAACGTTTGTCAATGGAGTAGGTCAAGACTCTCTGTGCAAATGAAATAGTACGAGAGTCTGGTAGGACCCGGCTACCGAATGACGCCATGACAACTACAAACCTGAGCCTCTGAGCTTATTGTCGCTCTTTGGTTTCAGGACCCCGGACGATGAGCTGGCCTCCTCTGCCTACGGACCCACAAGAGCACAGTCTGTAATGAGACAGGGTCCCCTTTTTTCAGAGGTTTACCAACACTCCTAACCAGCAACTGACCGCTACCTGAGAAGAATTCTTGGCTTTGTAGCTCTTTCCCTCTTGCATGCTTTCCCATATTTCAATTTTCTGCTTCCTTTTCTCTTCCTCCAGCTGTTCGGGAGACAATAAAAGACCACATGATTAGTCCAATAAAACTTCAAATCAGATGTGTCCTACACTTTACAATTTTGTTGTTCTTATTAAATTCTTTGTGGCTTTTTACCTTTTTCTGCTTCTCCTTGTATTCTGCGGCTTTGGCATCGAGGTCTTCCTGCAGTCTTCTCCTGGAGGCTTCAAGGGCCTCTTGCCTTCTCACGATCAGAGCTGGGTCTTCAAACGGGAAAAAGCCTTAATTGTTTAATTCAAATTTGTAAAACTACACAGTGGCCTGTATTGCTGATCAACACCTGTTTGGTCAAGAAGCTAATGACATCCCAACTACACAAATTAACGTTATCAATAACTAACACATCCAAAGAGGACCAGAATTAGATTTGCTCCAACAATAAACATAATGTTTTTCCTTCTCAAACAATGGGCTTAAGAATAGTTTATATTGTTTATGCAATATATGATATACGGTTATATCTCTTAGAGAAGATGAGTGAGTTTAAAGTATTTTTTAACAAGAGACCAAGTCATTTACAATATTATGTCCATCTATTACTATGATTGGTTAACAGGGCACTTTCAAATTGACTCACCTTGTGCCGTTTCATTAGAGGAGCGCTTGCTGACCTGGCTTGCTCTCTTCTTACTCAGGTACTGGATCAGTACGATGATACAGACAGTCAGGAAGAGCAGGTGCCACCCATACTCAGCCAGAAACTCCTCCGCTGTAAGAAAGAGGAAATTAGACCTCTCAAACAATGGTCAAATATATAAAGTCTAGCGCCAAGCAAAAACACCGAGTACACTAGAGTCTAGACAACCCGGATGTAGGAAGCGTCAACCCGGAGATTCCGACGTCATTGAGTTCACAACTACTATTCTACTGAGGCAGAATATGCCGGAGGTCGGCATATTGTGCTCATTGCTGAATACAAACTGAATATAAGCATAAGCATTTTTTTCTGTTTATGAAACACGTGAAGAAGAGAGTAACGAACACAAGAAGGCTAGTTCAACAGGTAAAATAGCTGTCAAATTCAACATATTGCTATAATCAGAGAGAAATATAAAAAATTTAAAACACATTGGGTTAATATTACACATCAAACTGTCTTACAACGTAAACAAAACTTTGATAACCATTCCCATTAATGATGAGGCCGCCATGTTTGATGTTGTGTAACGACGATACAAGTCGGAGTTCTGCAAAGCCACAATTCCCTCTTGGAACTCAACAACCCTTTTTAACAAGTCGGACTCGTGTTTTTCCGGGTTCCAAGTTTTCCCGAACCCAGTACCAGTCCCATCAAACACAGGAAGCCAACCCGGATCAATGATGACGAGACAATAAATAACGCCAGCACATCAGGCCCAATAAGTAACGTTATGATAACATCCTTGGTTACCACAATGTCAAATACACATGTATTAACGCGTTCAGGCAGTGTCCTCGGTTCATCCCTGTACTTTACTGTCAGATACATACCAGTCTGCCTTATGAAGCCCAGGTCCTGGTTTCCCAGGGAGCTTCTGTGCATCACAGGCGCCTCCTCCTCTTCGCCGTCCTCGTTCACATCGATGATCTGCACGTCGTCCATTTGTGTTCCCATTTTGAAATTGATGATGGATGAATAGTGATGTGCTTGTTTTCTCTTACGGAAAGAAGGAAAGGGATCGGTGCTGTCTATTTACCTCCGCATCTTTCGGTCGGCGGAGGCCATGTTTGACTCGACGTGGCTGACGCATGGGCTGCGATGGGCTGACGTAGCAGACGTGACGTGGAGGTGTTGCGTTTCTGTCGCGCATATTTTAAAAGTGCGCTTTAAAAAATATTATATGAACAGATAATGTTCATCACATAAATCTATGTTGTGAATTTATGATAAGCTTATCTAATGACTTCATAAATAAAAGCGGTATATGTATATTATTCTAACGATGCATACTTGATTCGATTTAGGACAGTTATTTGTTTTGTAAGGCGATAGAGGCTCTTCAAGTGTCTTACGGTTTGTTTGCCACTAGCTGGTGCAAAAACACCAAAACTATTTGCAGCACTTAAGAAATGCCCATTTATGTTGATTTTAATCACACAACTATTAACTAGTGAATTTAAATGTAAAAGCAGTTTAAATGTCATATTTGACCAATCTTCCAGATTTTGTCTAATTTCCTCCAAGGATATAACAAGGGCATGGCTTTCGACTCAAACCTAAGAGTTGATTTTTGTAGAACTCACTAGCAATGACCTATGACATGCATAATTATTGCAAATATAATCGTAGCCATGTCCATGCTACACGCCACCTCTGTGACTTTTGCTTGGCTCCTCCAAACACAAGGACGCAGGGTGGTGGTGTTGAAAGATTGTTTAAAGTTTGCGGATGGATGCCGACACGTGGGCTGATATCAGTATCCCCCTACTGACACCAGCCCACTATCTCCAGCATGTTCCAATGCAGGAGATCTGTTGTGTTGAGTGCTTATCTTAAGAGGTGGTTGTGCATGTTCAATTCCTCAATGTGCAACAGGCTGCTTAAACCAGCCATCATCCACTCACTCCAACAGCATTTTAAGTATTTTAAATTGGAGATATAACGTCTCAATTACTTGAATTGCTTACATTACATACACAGGTGCATGAATACGGTATCTGCAATCAAGTAAAGACGCTTTTTTGCTTAGAAAAAGAATGCCTTAAGAATTATAATTAAAGGATATACTCAATTCAGCCGCATGTTTTAATTGGCATTTGTAGATCTTACAGTCCGACACGGACACTCATCATTGCATGATGGTTCAACAGAGATGTATAAAAATAACTAAAACAAAAACAGTTATTGGAACACTCAGGAGCCATTGACTGTTGGATCCTCATCCATGCCTTCGTCCTGCGAAGGCATTGCTCTTCCTCTCCTTGTATTATGCGGCTTTGACATCGACGTCTTCCTGCAGTCTTCTCCTGGAGGCTTCAAGGGCCTCTTGCGTTCTCATGATCAGAGCTGGATCTTCAAACGGGAAAAAGCCTTAATTGGTGAATTCAACTTTGTAAAACTACACATGACCTTTAGTGCTGATCAACACATAATTGTTCAAAAAGCTAATGACATCACAACTGCACAGATGAACGTGATCAATAAATAACAAATACATCCAAAGAGGACCAGAATTAGATTTGTTCCAACAATAAAAATAATGTTTTGTCCTTCTCAAACAATGGGCTTAAAAATAGTTTATATTGTTTATGCAATATATGATATAAGGTAATATCTCTTACAGAAGATAAGTGGGTTCAAAGTCTTTTTAACAAGAGACTAAGTTAATTTACAATATTAGATCCATACTATAATTGGTTAACTGAGACTCACCTTGTGGCGTTTCATTAGAGGAGCGCATACTGACCCAGCTGGCTCTCTTCTTACTCAGGTAGTCAATCAGTACAATGACACAGACTGTCATGAAGAGCAGGTACCACCCATACTCACCCAGAAACTCCTCAGCTGTAAGTGAGAGGAAGATGTGTTTAGATATTTTTTAATAATCTCTCCACCTCAAGCACCTCTTCTACATTTGTAGCCCTAAGCCCCCAAACCCCCAGGAGAAAGATTAACTATCCACTGATGGTTTAAAACTGACCGAGATATTGATAAAATGTGAAGGTTGATGCCTTTTTGTAATGTGCAATATAAGTCCATTATATCAGTGGTTCTTGTTCGTATGATATTTATATTTTACATATATGGCATTTTACCTCAAGTTCTATGTTTATTCTGGTTTTATTATGTTGATCTTGTATAATGTTTGCTCCAAAATAAAGTGCAATAGCAGTTTCTAACAGATTGTGAGCATGAATAATATTCCTATCTAATCATATTCTTTTCCATGTGGGTAAGGTTGAATTCCTAAGACATTCAAACTATACAGTAAAATTCCAGAGACAGATATTGTATCGAAAGGTCAAAAATATTAAATTGAATTAAAGATCAAAACCCCGTCGACGACTACTAATGACTGTAACGGGGTCTTGAAGGGTTTTCAGAATCAGAATCAGAAATACTTTATTGATCCCCGGGGGTAAATTGTTGAAATTGTTGTTTTCGTCCCATTTCGTAGGGGTAGGGTTGAGTTGGAGATTTTGGTAGAGCAAAGGAACGGGAATGGGCCCAAATGGCGGAGTATCCGCATTAATTGCGTTAAAATACCAGTAATAAAACAACGTAAAGTTGTAATTTAAAAATGACAGCACTAGTTTAAGGCATTTATTTACGCTCTCAGACCTCAACCAACACTTTATTTTCTTCTTCCAAAACGCGCGTCTTTCACTCACAACTTTTCCCGCGCAACAAAAAGACGCAAGGGAGCGGCGAATCAACAGAGAAAGGTGCGCGGAGGACGTTAGATCAGACTGCTCTGCAGTCAATGCAGTCGGTCCGAATAGCTAGATATATAGATCTAACGAGCATTTTTCCTATATATTCTGTGGTCTAGAAGTGAGTGATCAACGGACTGACAAAAGTTTGTTATTATTATTTTTAAAAGATGGGCTATTTGGCGTGATTTTTCTTATGTGAGCGTGAGATTGACGCTGAAAGCGTGAGTGTCACGCCAGATGCGTGAGATTGCAAACTTTATTTTACTGTCAGATACATACCATTCTCCCTCAAAAAGCCCAGGTCCTGGTTTCTCAGGGAGCTCCGGTGCACCATATCGATGTTCCGCACGTCGTCCATTTGTGTTCCCACTTTGAAATTGATGATTGATGAATAATGATGTCCTGGTTTTCACTACCAGAACGAAGGAAAGGGATCGGTGCTGCTGTCTATTTATGGTGTGTTCCTGATTCCTCGGACACTTACCTCGTCGGTGCCGTGGCGGCCATGTTTCCTCGACGTGGCAGTTCCCAATGAAACAAAAAAATAATATATATATATATATATATATATATATATATATATATATATATATATATATATATATATATATATATATATATATATATAAAATTATATGAACAGATAATGTGCTTCACATAAATCTAGATTATGAATTTATGATGAGCTTATTTAATGACTGAATAAATAAGTGTTAGATGGATATTATTCTAACGATGCATACTTGATTCGATTTAGGACAGCTATTTTTTTTTTTAAGACGATAGAGGCTCTTGAAGTGTCTTAAGTTTTGTTTGCCACTAGCTTGTCCGAAACACAAATCTATCTGCAGCACTTTAGAAACGCCCATTTATGTTGATTTTAATTAAACCATATAACTGTTTTAAAAAAACAGCACAAGTGAATTTAAAAAAGCATTTCCCATGTCCTATTTGACAAATCTTCCAGATTTTTAAATACCATGTCCAATTTCCTCCCAAGGATATAGCAAGGGCATGGCTTTCGACTCAAACCTTAAGAGTAGATTTGTGTAGAACTCACCAGGATTGACATGACATGTATAATTAATGCAAATATAATCGTAGCCATGTCCATGCTACACGCCACCTCTGTGACTTTTGCTTGGCTCCTTCAAGCACAAGGACGCAGGGTGGTGGTGTTGAAAGACTTGTTTAGTTTGTGGAGAATGGGCTGGTTTCACCATACTGACTGGCTGCTTAATCCATACATCATCCACTCACTCCAACAGCATTTTAAATTGAAGATATTACTTCTCAAAGACTTGAATTACATACACATGTGCATGGATACGTAATGTATCTTCCTTCAAATAAAAACGCTTGTTTGCTTAGAAAAATAATGCTTTAAGAATTACAATAAAAAGGATATACTCAATTCAGGTGCACGTTTTAATTGGCATTTGTAGATCTTAACAGTCCGACACGGACACAAATTTAACAAAAAACAAATTTTATTGACATCATTGCATGTTGGTTCAACAGAAATATATAAAAAAAATAAAACAAAAACAGTTATTAGGACACTCAGGAGCCATTGACTGGTGGATCCTCATCCATGCCATCATCCTCTTCCTCGCCTTTAGCCGCCGCCTCCTCCTCTTCCTCCTCCTCCTCCTCGACTTCTTCTTCAGCTTCACCATCCATGTTCTCCTCCCCCCCATCATCCATGGGCTGTTCGCCTGCCGTTTGCACAACATCACTCTCTTCCTCCTGCTCTTCCTCCTCCTCCTCTTCTTCTTCTTCTTCAACCACTTCTTCTGGGCCTAGAAGAAAATGCATTGTCACACAAATGGACCATTTCATACAGTGAATAAACAGTGGGGACAGCATAACAGGAGACTAAGAGATTATCTACTTAAAAACTATTTAAATATTAACTTTATCTTCAATCTAAACACCAAAAAAAGGACTTGTGGTTAACGTACCACGGCAGTTGAATGTGCCCTGTTGTACTTTCAAAGCACGGTATAGGTCCAAGGCACAAACAAATATCTATAAATCTATGGTTAGAGGAAAGCACTGCGATTATGTCTTACCTTGTCGAAGATCTCTTCCTGGGATCTGACCAGCCTGTAGCATCCCCTTCAGCCTCTCCACCTCCGCCAGAGACGAGGCGTTGGCAATCGCATTCTGAAGTACAATTCACATTTGCATGATAAATACTACAGAAAAAGGGCAGATTCAGCATTCAAACGGGGAATTGCCCTCCTTTAAATCTTGGGACACAAACGACGCATACCTTGATGGCTTCCACGTCGGCCTGGGATGGACCCGCTTTCTTCTCAGTCTGCACCGCCGCTCCAGGGGTGAACCTGAAACCATACGACCACGCCGGTTAGCACGGAAAAGCATCACCAGGTGCTTCTCTTTCGCTAAACCAGTGTAGTATCTTTTCCTGAGTCATATCATCTGATACAGATACAATAGGGAACGTCACAAGACAGCAGTCCAAGGCAACACCGTTGTGACTTTGGATTTGGAAAATAAAGTGTGGATAGAGCAAATTCCCACACCGTCACCCATTCTTTAAATTATTCTCCAGGTGAAGTTAACGGTGGCTCTACTGCTATTGGAATTTTGTGGTTGCACCATCCCCACAGCCCAGTCAGAATCCGGTGATTGCTAGGAGCTGCTGTCCTGCCGTGACTTCATCTTACGTTCTCGTTCGCTTGGCAATATCCTTTGCAAGCTGGGCACCACGTTTGCCCTTGAACATTTTCTCTGCTTCTTGTCGTTCCTATGGCGATATATCAACAAGTTAAATGAAAGGCTTTACAAATGAACAAAGCAGACATTCACACCTGGAAGGGTAGGAGACAAGAGTGGATGACACGGAGGGTTATTCTCACATCCAATGAATACAATTAACTCAATAACCGACAAACCTGAATGGAACCAAAAGGCTTTGGTTCAGGGGGAAAAGGGGTCAATAAAGACCCGATTGTAGCAGTCTCACAATGTAAAAAATGCAAACATTGTGGGAAATATTTCCAAGTGCAGCTGGCACTGACAATTTGATACCGCCTTAAATCTATTAAGAAACAATTGCCATTAGCCATAGTTAATTTCCTTTATTATTGACTTTGATTATATGACCTCATCAATTCAATGATAAGACATGTATATACATTAAACCAGTAGCATTTTTCTTTATGCTTCAAACATTCAGAATTTGTACATTTTATATTAGTCAGTGTTTGGGACACAACGCCTAAAAAACATACGCCATGGCCATCACTTACCTTCAGCTTCACTTTCTGGAAATCCAGCACTCTGATTTGTGGGATTTTGCTGATGACATAGAGCCTGTAGTGCTTCTTGTTCGTGACAGGATTCCTCAGCAGACTGAAAATAAGTATGTGGAAATGAGGCTGTGCACAAATCAACCACAACCAAACAGTGGTCAACAAGAAGATGTTGGATCACACATACCTGAGGAGAGTCAAAGTCTTCACAGTAGCCAGTGGGTCCAAATCACCCTGAAGTAAATCAATAAATGGTTAGATTAGGTAAAAAATAGGTTACCGTTTGTCCTCAAAGCAATTCTAGAATGATGGTTCCAATTTAATATACTCATTAAATAAGCATATTACACCAAAATGAGCCAACATGAACGATGTCGTATTGATGTTATGATGGAAGCAGGGATCACCTACCAGTTCTTGAATGTTGTTGCTTGTAAGAATCAGTTCCGTCAAACTTGGCAAAGCATGTTCAAGGTTTTCACCAAAGCGACTAGAAGGAAAGCCAAAGATTTGAACAATGTACGCAACCATGTTGATTGAATGCATAAATACATAGTCTACAGCTCAGCTGTACAGCACATCATATTAGGCTATAGTTGATCTCTGCAGCGTACATATTCAGTTGAAATACATAGTAGGCTATAGCTGATCTTTGCAGTCTACCATATTGTGTTCCAATACATGGTAGGATAAAGCTGATTCTGCATCCTACCGTAGCGTTGTAATACACTGTAGGCTTCAGTTTAATAGCATCCTACCGTATTGTATTAATGCATGGTCGACTATAGTTTAACGAAAGCATATCGTATTGTCATAATGCATGGTAGGCTATAGTTTTAACCGCAGCATACCGTATTGTCTTTATGCATGGTAGGCTATAGTTTTAACAGCAGCATACCGTATTGTCTTTATGATTGGTAGGCTATAGTTTTTTAACAGCAGCATACCATATTCTGTTGTTGTTCAGCAGCAGGGTCTTGAGCCTCTTCAGGAGGGGGAACCCGTCCAGTTTCCTGACCTCATTGTCGGAGAAGTCGATTGTGTCAAACTGGTCAAGCGTGGCTCCTAGGTTTTCCAGGACGGGAATTTTATACCCTGCGAAAAGAACATATATGTTAGTGCTGAATGAACACTCACGTTACAGCGGATCGGCGCCACTGTTAGCATCTGCAGCTAGCAGGACTAGGGCCAGAAGGCAAGCAAAGGGCATGAATCACCTCTCAGGTCCAGCTCTCGGTCCCGCACGGGGTTCGTGTACTGAGCCGCCTGCTCGATGAGTTCTGCTGATAACTTAACCATCTTTAAATTGTAGTTTTTTTTATTCAACCGCGTTCGGTTGCTTGATTCATAAACTGAACGTTTTGCTGCTTTCCACACGCTGCCGCCCGGAAGGAAGTCGGTATCAAATAAAGTGTTGGTTAATAGCTGTGTTGCCCCCTAGTGGTCAGAGAGATACGCACCCGAGGAGGGAAACGTTTAACACTGATTTAATCGACTATCAGCTTTACTCACCTCAACATTCATCCACCACACACATTCGATATTTTGGATGTCAAGGGTGTGTTTGCATGTACTATTAAAGAGGCTTATACCACCTCTGCTTTTAACTTCGTCCTGCTATATGTTGATAGTGTCTAACCCTTTAAATAAGAATGAATGTTCATAGACAGCAATCGAGCTGCCAAAATTAATGAAATTTTCTTGGGCCCATGGCTTTCATGTTTACACATGTGTCCTATCTTCAGGGGAAAATGTGATATCTGAACCTTACCATTGTTTCGTGGATTGGCTCCGACAGCACACAATTTAAATATACATTTGTTCAAATGACAGTTAACCTGGAGGTGATTTGAAGCCCTCAATAGCTATTTTAATGGTGAGATTGTGTATGTGTACTATTACCCATTTCCTCTTAAAGGCCTCCAAATCTACTGACATATTGTTATTCTGAAACGCCTCCTCCATCCCTCTCTCCCTCCCTCTCTCCCCCCCGATGAGCGCTCTTGACTCTTCTTCCACCGAGCTCTGAGTTGCTGCTGTGTTTAATGGGAGATATAGCCCCAGTGATTCCCATCTGTACCCACGCATGCAGAGCACAGGACTGCTGTGATCAAATGCCCTGCCAGCCTTTAGTATTCCACCTCGACAACAGAAGGCTTCCCCTGGCCTTCCCCCCCCCCCTGCTATCTTCAAAAAGGGGGATCTGCTTTGAAGGTTCACCTGGGGGAGATGGAGCTCAGTCTGTTCTCAAGCAACAAAGAATCTGATTGGAGCACGGCGGATGTTCCTGAATCCTGAGATGACCCTCAGCCGAGTCTGTCAACGAACGACTCTTTCAGGCCTTCCAGGAAGGTGTGGCATTTCAAATGACCGTCATGAGCACATGATTCTTTATAATGCTCATCCAGCTCCCTCTGGTAGCCGGGGTTTACGGCCACATCTACGTCTGCATGACCGTCATACCCCGATTTACATTTTATATTCTTATTATGGAGAAGAACACCACGTTCTCCTAGCAGAGAGATGCTGTTTTCAGTGAGTGAGAACGTGTATTTCACTTGGTCATAAAACATTGGGTTCAGTAATACATTTTTATGTTACTACATTATTGACCAACATGGACGAAGTCATTTTAGAGATAGCTTTTTCGAGGCCTTGCTTGTCCATTAATGCTAATTTCCCAGAGGACACAGACTCTATAAACGATCAAATATTGTGGGAAAAAGTTGTAGCCTCAAGTTCATGGAAGATAACATACCATCCACTCCCAGCCAATTACGAGTGGATAGCGTGTGAAAACAAGTGTGACTTCGTTAGGAATGAAGCTCAGTTTCACTAATTGCTGCTATTTCTGGACTTGAACTTTAGGTTGTTCGCCAGAACAGCTGACTTGTTTGTTCCCACTTGACAGATCAGGAAATTAAAGTTCCAATTAAATTGCATATTTCAGCCCCTTAACATTTATCCTTCCTACATGTGTCCACGGATATTTTGTCCAAAGAAATGCAGAGAATGCCCAAGAGATTCAAACAAAAGTATTGCAAATAAATATATACAGGATTTGCTGGTTTGACCCCAGTTTATTTGATCCCAGACAAGGGTTAAGCAGCTCCCATAGCTGTATCTATGTTAAGTCCAATTAAGATTGGTCCATAAAAACTTCCCTGGCTAGGTATGTTTCTCAAATGCTGACCTCAAACAAACAAATCAACGCATCGATTCTGAGTTTACACGCCACTGCAGATGTAGTTAAATGGCTGCTATGATATACTCACAATGAAGATACTACAAGAGACGTATCACATCAATAATTACTTTATTCTAGACATACCAAACACAGAAATTATACAAAATGCAGACAATATATGAAAATAAAAATTTAAGACATTCAAAATGCATATTAGCATACATACATTTGTAACAGTGTAGGTTTTGGTGCACATTGTTAATTTAATTAGCATGTCATTGAAAAGGAACTGAATTCCTCATTGTTGGATAGGTAACAGATCTCCTGGATTGGATGGAATGAGTGACTCTAATAGACATTCTTGCATGTAAAAAAGCACCTACTTGTTCTTATGCAGTGTTTGAGTATAAAATATACAGTCTCGCCACACTGTTTCATAAAATATATCATGATAAACCATATGTCGCCACTTGAAGAGACAAAACTTTCCTCAAACAAACAATGTTTTTACAAAACATGACGTCCATCACCTTGGCCTCCATATAAACCAATTCAAGGCTATAAATCCTACATCTTTAAAGACTGAATTATACCATTCAAGATCAACAGGTTTTGGAAGTAGGTTACATAACCATGTATAGCATTATTAGCTTATATATATATATATATTTATATATATATATATATATATATATATATATATATATATATATATATATATATATATATATGCATAAAGTATATATATAAATATATACTGTTTATATATAGACCCTTCTAGCCAGTCATCAGGCAGGTTCGGCAGCAGAACTGTCGAAACAACTTCTTCTCACACAGCCAATTGGACTTCACCATATCACAGAACACCTCGTCCGCTGATAGGGGAAAAACAGAAGCACAAGCAAACTAGAAAAGGTCCTTCTCTGGCATTTAATATGCCGAGAAGGCACAGAGAGCAGAAACCTATTACACCCCTTTATCCACATAGAATACATAAGGACTTCAGCTCACTTCAAAGGAGAAAAGTATTTAATAAAACACCAGTAAATACAAAAATGTGTGTGTGCATGGGTTTGTGTGTGTGTGTGTGTCTTTACGTGTGTGCGCTAGTGTGCGAGTGTGTGGATACATTTGTATGAATGGTGAAAGGTCCTGAATAGCAATAGCAGCTGTAACGTATATATGCAGTCTTTATTTACAAAGAGAATGCAAGTTACACAAGAATACAACATAATAGTTACAGGTCACCAAGGGCTACATCATAGAAAGGATGACACACAGAATATTTAGTCTTCTAGTTTATAGTATTTAGCCCCCATACTTTATAATATTTGGTCCACTGTATCGTTATACAGATAATACTGTATACATTACCCGGCCTAAGGTTAAGTGAAGCGGCTTTCATTTTAAAGTGTCCTGGATAGTTTAAAACAATTTAGAAACTTGCGAGACCCCCCCCCCCCCCCTCTCTCTCTCTCTCTCTCTCTCTCTCTCTCTCTCTCTCTCTGACCAGACTCATTTGGCAGACACATCAAAGTGTGAAGTTAATAAAACGGTTTCACATTGTCTCCATGCAGCTGTGGTCAACCCAGCCAGCAGCACCCAGATGAGAGCCAGTATTGTTTCCAACAATCAAATGTGATGGATAAAACATTTGTTGGGTGAAAATCTGTATATTAAGCTGTTTTTCATTTCTTAAAGGACCGCAAAATGTCCATAAGAGAATACTGCCAGCTGGACTAGAACTTTAATGTTTAACCTTCTTAAGAACACACGCACACACATGTACAAGCACACAAAGACACACATGCTTACAGTCAGACACGCACACATACACGCCCACACGCACACACAAACACACATACTGACACACGCATACGCGCACACACACACACACACACACACACACACACACACACACACACACACACACACACACACACACACACTAAGGTTTCTCTACAGACAAACTTTTGGACAACTACAAATCACCTAGACAGAAGTTATAAAGCCAGCTTCAAGACAGCCGTCGGTCTTTGTCATGCTCGCAGTATTGGGCACATCAGGGCATATTCTCTCAGCGGAGTCTGTTTCTACTTTAGCCAAAATATCCAATTTCCTTTCTTGCCAAGAGAATGACGTAGACTGGTGGAAAAATAAATAAAATGCCAGACACTGAGGCTGCACATCAACATGCTCAACATGATAGCAACTTAAACCGATAAAGCCGCTTTAATCACTAACGTTGACGTTACATTGAGCAATGAATGGTATAAGAAACTCACTAATACCGTCAACGATGTTAGCTACAACTCAAACCTTGGTTGTTCTAGCTACGGGTAACAAATCATGTTCTCTGTGAAAGGTCATCCTAAGGAAATGAGAAAGAAGCTAGGGAGGGAGTTCTACTCAAAACAACCTGACCAGATCTGAGAGAAGAACTAAATATAATTGCATATCTCTCTCAAACAATCTTTCCTATTTCTAGGATTCTGGTGGAAATGCGATTAATGTGATCACAGATAATAAGCATTTACGTCTGTGAGGATTTGTCAGGCATAAGAACATTCACCATTATATATACCTAACGCAGTTTTGTGATCGCTGTTTGTGATGAGGGTTTGAATTGTTTTTAAGACCAGCACCAAATTTGCTGTCACCAGACTCCTAGTTGTAGCACTAGTAAGACAAGGTTACATGCAGATACATTTAGGGTCCCGCTGAAGTCCTGAGAGTGGCCGTGGGCCGTGGGCCGTGGGCCCTGGACCGGACTCACCGTTGTTACACGTGCCCTGAGCGAGGCATGTCCTGCTGATGAGGCTGAAGCCCTCTCTGCACTGGGTGCAGGAGGCCCCCGGACCCTCACAGCTCACACAGTTGTCCTCGCACCTAGGGGCCCGGGGAAATGAGGACACATAGACACATATCTTATTTTTCTTCTGAATAAAGCGCATTCAATGCAAGGCACTTTATCTGAACGAAACACATTTCTTGTAATTTATGAGTAATAATAAATAAATCAGAAAAAACATGTTTTTGGTATATTTAATAAATATACTGGGAATACCAAGAAGGTAGCGGTGAAATAAACACACATAAATAAACACACACACACACACACACACACACACACACACACACACACACACACACACACACACACACACACACACACACACACACACACACAAAGCTACACTCAAACACAGACACAAACGCACACACCTCAACAAAAACATGCACCTAGGCTCGAACATACACACACACACACACACACACTGACTTGCGACACATCTTGTCACGAAGCCTTGCAGGCTCTCTGGAGTAGTAGCCGGCTGAGCAGTGCTGCACACACAGCCACTCCTGCTGATGGTAGCCTAGGGCACACTGGTTGCACTCCCCCTGGCCTGGGCCTTGGGGGGACGGATGGAGATAAAGAGAGACCTCAGATTCAATTCCATGAATATCATCACCCAGAGGCAGAATAGCTTACACTTAGAATAGAGGGTTGGGCTGTCAATAAATATTTAAAGGAACTATTGACCACAGAGCCTTCTTTGGTAGAAATGTGGATGTTGTTTCTGTTTGACTGAAGAAAAGCTTGGATTAATTGTCTTTGGT
>NC_082395.1:4463880-4482115 GCF_031168955.1 Gadus macrocephalus | reverse complement strand
TCGTCCAATTTACAAGTGGCTCGGTCCAGATAGAGCCAATGGCTTTCCACTGTCCTACAATTTAAGAAGGGAATTTTAATGTTGGACTTCAGCAGGAGAAAATGAAACATTACGAGAAGTTGTGCATTACCATGCTGATAAACTGGTCCTGAAGAGAAGTTTGTTATCTTGTTAAAAAACTGTTGTACACAAAATATAGGCACTCCCTTGCTTGGACAAGGCCTTGGTGTAACAAAGACAACAGCCACCTTTAAATTTAAAATGAAGCAGTCTAACCCAAAAGATTAAAAGCAGGATCCTGATTACAATCAAAAACATGTCTTTGCATGATGCGTTGTGTACCGGAAAGCGAAAAAAAAAAAATAATATGTTTGGATCCTGGTTCCCAGCTGAGTGGAGTAAGCAGGCTGTGTTTGTGAGTACATTTCTCTGATCATTGGAGACGGTCCCTCCTCCCCGGTCCTCTCCCCCCTAACTAACTGAAGAGAGGGGAACCATGTTTGCACACCACGTTTTTGTCATTATGATTCACAACGTCTGAAGTCGTTCATATTTCCCCAGACGGTCTAGAGCAGGATCCAGAACGAGCCATCTCATCAGGTTTTATTTACGAGGGTATATAAATCCATCGCAGGCCCTGTAAGAAGTAAGTTAACTTTGAATGCCCTTTGCTGAGGCCTTAATCCCCTGCTGAGCTCCCTGGGTACACACTAAGTAAATCAGGGCACTTGAACCATCTCTAGCTCTCCAGGCATCATGCACATCTGAACACATCATAATAATGCATCATAATATAATGTCATCTCAATGCAGTGTAATTAAATGTGCAGTAATGCAAGTTACGTTAAGGTAAAAGTAGTTATTCTTGTAGATTCCCCTTATAACAATGCATATTTCGATTTTTCAATTGCAATCAGGGCAGACCCCTGATATTGATATATGATATGATGATCACTGTTGATATACTTTTAGGAGCCTCATCCTCACAAGCCAGTGTCCTCTGTAATGTATTGCAGTACTGTGATACTGTTATTTGATATTAGTTATATAACAGTATCAGCTGTCCGTCCGTTATTCTCGTCCGTTACTCCCTGCCTCACCCCCCGAGCGTCCCTTGCGGTATGACAAGGAATCGTCTGCTGGTCTCCCTTATCTCACCTCCTCGCCAGCAGCTGGGAGCGCGTGCCTGCGGGGGAGACCAGCTCGATCTCCAGATCGCCTCTGCGTGGGTGGAGCAGCAGCACCTTGACCACCACGTGCTCCAGGTACGCCACGCCAGGCCCCGCCCCCTCGGCGGAGCAGCCGGAGGTGCTGATGGTGCTGTTCATACTCTGGCCCGCCCGGATGTACCTGGGGAGAGAGAGAGAGAGAGAGAGAGAGAGAGAGAGAGAGAGAGAGAGAGAGAGAGAGAGAGAGAGAGAGAGAGAGAGAGAGAGAGAGAGAGGGAGAGGGAGAGAGAGAGGGGAGAGAGAGAGAGGGAGAGAGAGAGAGAGAGAGAGAGGGAGAGGGAGAGGGAGAGAGAGAGAGAGAGAGAGAGAGAGAGAGAGAGAGGGAGGGAGGGGGAGAGGGAGAGAGAGTGGGAGAGAGTGCACGAGAGAGTGAGAGATAGAGAGAGAGAGAGAGAGAGAGAGGGAGAGAGAGAGGGGGGGGGGGGGGGGGGGTGAGATGAGTGCCGATCAGTCTTAGGGCCCTATCTTGCATCCGGCGCAAGTGACTTAGTCACTGGCGCATGCGTCGTTGCTAGTTCACAACTGGCGCAGAGCGTTATTTTCCCACCACCGCCACTCGCCGGTAAATTAGGGAATGATCTTGCGCCCCAAGGGGCGGTTCGGCGGAAAGAGGAGGCGTGTTCTGGCGCAAACGGTATTTTGCAGTTTCTGAATACAATTGCGCCACAGACCAGGAAATACCTGGTTTAAAGTCATTGGCGCGTTGTTCAGATGCTATTTTAAGGGCGCATGCATACATGCGCATGCGATGCATACGGATTGCTTGTGCACCTCGCACATACACTTTGCTTCTCTCATCTACACGGACAGCAGTTCCCATTTTTGCAAACCATACATAATTACAAGGAAAATTAAATATTACCACACAAGGAAAATCATTGTGGTGTCCATAAAGATAAAATAAATAGGCATAAATCTAGCGTACACATTTACCCCAATTATTCACGCGAATTGTAGCAGGCGTAATGACGGATCAATTAACCTGGTTGACCAATAGTGGCAAGAGACACATGTATATAAGGAGTGGACACCTGTCAAAGTGGGTTGTCCGTCAAGAATCGGGAACCACAATTCTGAAGACTGCAAAATAAATTCTGAAGACTGCGAAATCACCTTCTATAAGTCCATTTAAAACCTTACTCTGCAACTTACCAGTTAGGTTGAGGTTGCTCATAATTTTTCTATTGCACAGTGGAATGGAATACGTCTTGGGACCGAGGATCAGACGCCGGGGGGAGAGGGTCTACCGGCCCAGACACACCTATCTCTCCCTGAGTGAGGAGGAATGCAGGCGTAAGCTACGCCTGACCCGTCAGGCTGTCACAGATATCTGCCATCTCCTGGCAGATGAGCTGGGGACTGATGCACGCTGTCCCTATGCCCTCCCCGTTGCAGTGAAAGTTACAGCGGCACTGCATTTCTATGCATCTGGGTCGTTCCAGCATCCCCTTAGTTGTATTGGACGCATTTCACAATCGGCAATAAGTTCGGCTATACATGCAGTATAGCCGAACTTATTGCCGGTCAGGTCTAGTCCGACATGCTGGGGAATACATCAAATTCCCCGTTACACCTGACAGCCAGGAAAGAACAAAGCAGGAGTTTTGGACCAAGTAACGGTTCCCTGGCGTCCTTGGTGCTATAGACTGCACCCATGTGCAGCTACGTGCCCCATAAGTAAACGCACTCGTATACATAAACCGGAAGGGAACTCATTCGATTAATATCCAAGTCATTTCCGATGCTAATTGTAGAAAAATCATGTCTTTGTAATTACCCTGGCTCAAGCCATGACTCTTTCATATTGGCAAACTCGACCATTCCTGCCATATTCGAGGGGAATCCTCCCTTGGATGGGTGGCTGTTAGGGGACAACGGCTATCCGTTGAAGACATGGCTCATGACCCCATTTCTTATGCCAGCAACTGTGTGCAAAATTGTATTCAACAGGAAACACACAAACACGCAGTGTAATTGAACGTACATTCGGAATACTGAAAATGCGCTTCAGGTGTTTGGATAGGTCAGGTGGTACTTTACAGTATGGTCCTCAAAAAGTCACAGCATTCTTTGTGGCATGTTGTGTTTTACACAACATTGCCATGAATCATGGATGTGTCGATGACATTAATGAGAATAGATTAGAGGACTTAATGAGACGTGATGCTGAACTGCATGTGCCGATGCCATTACGTCCAAATTCCCCAGCAGCAGCACGGGAGAGGAGAGCTCATCTGTCAGAGGAGCTGCATCGTATATAGTGAGGTAAGCAAACTAATGACATCTCCGCTCTATTGTACAATTATTACCATGCATTTATAACCTTGTGATTCAGAGAAAGTGAGCATCGGAAAGTATAGTATGTCCTTGAGACATTTTTTATTTGAAAAATACAAAACGAAAAATGAAAAGTTGCAAAGATTTGAAGGAAAAATTAATTATTTTCTCCCTCCTCGGTAAGTCCTTTACGCCTGCCTAGGCGGGATTCGACAAATGAGGGTCCGGGAGTGGCGATGCTGGATATGCTCCTGGTGGAGCGGGTGGACGGAGATGGAATGGGGGGAGGAAGGGGCACAACAGGGGGAAGAAGGGGCACAACAGGGGGAGGAGGTGGGTCGTTTGGGGGCCATGCACGTTCCATAGCTGTCGCAATCCGGTCCAAACTTGAGGCGATGCGCCCGAGAGGCCGCAGCAACATCGCCACCCGGTCCAGACTGGTGTTGGTGTCTCGCCGCATCCCGGCCAGCTCCCGCTCCAGCATGTCGAACCCGGTTTGCTGGAGCTGCAGGAACGGGTGGTCCTGCGGTCTCATGCTGCTGGCGCTGCTGCCACGGCGTCTTGATTGAGTCCGCCGTGCGGCTCCCTCAGCTGCCCCGTGCGCGCTGGTCCCGAGGCCAGGGTCTTCTTCCTGAGAAGCTACGTGACATTGTTTTGATTTATTTTATGGCTGTGTTACAGTTATTAAATGTCAAAAATGATTAAAAAGATATTCACGAGACATCTCTATTTATGTTAACTTTATTTCTGTACCTTGGGGTTGGACAGCTGGTGCATCGGGTTGGGTGCCGACTTCAAAGCCCCCAAAACCCTCAACGCTTTCAGCGGTCAGTGTTGACGCTGCGATGTTCTCTACCGGCGTGAGGTCCTGGTAACTGCCAGATCCTCCTCCAGTCTTTTGACGTGCTTGCGAGTTGGCAGCAAGCTTGGCCTTGCCTCTTCTCCTGACGTCGTTGCACCGCTTACGGCAATGGAGAGATGTCCTATGTTGTCCAGCTTCTGAGACAATTATGGCGATTTCCTCCCAAGCCGCTTTCACCGAAGCAATTTTGGGTGGGTTTCTCCCATCCCCATACAAAGTCATCTCACGGTCTTTGACTGCTCTGACGAGCAAATCGGTCTCTTCTCTTGTGAACCTTTCTTTGCGTGCGCCTGGCAAATCCGCCATCATAACAGCAATCCGCCATGGAACAAGCGCCGATCGCTCTTAAAGGGGATGCGAGAAAACGCTCTGATTGGTTCATTGCACGTTACGCCCAAACCACACCTACGGGTAATTTGCTATCCATTTGGATTTACGAAGTGGTAAAGTCGCAAATCTCGCAGCTTTCTTGCGGCATTTCACTGAGGCACGCCCCCTTTTGGTCATAGTATCTCGTCGCTTTCAAAGTAGAGCGAGCAGAGCTGTACAACTCGCAAAGAAGATGGCTGCGCCCATAGTTAATGGGGGATGAGATGTATTTTCTTTCTATTTGTACCACGTTGGTGGTTTTAATGTCGTTTTTAAAACCTCTTACACACGTGATTCCCTTGCTGCTTTAATCCGGTCACCAATATATGCATTGCACGGTCTTGCTTTGCGTGCAATTCAATGTAAAGTTTTGTTTTGAAGCTGGTTTGCTAAAGAGGCTATGTTGCTAATGATGACTAGCCTGCTACTACTCCCCCTCGTGGCCCGACAGACACACAAATGGCAAACTGGAAGGCTGGAGCAAGGGAAATACGTCACGTTCTCGCTGAAGCTGGTCGTTCGTACCAGCGTACCATCCAAATGGATAGCAGCATGGCTGCTTCAGACCAACCCTTTTGAGACTTGCGCCACGCCGCAAGTGTCATTTATCCGCCTGTAAAATAGCGATAGCGCCGTAGGACCGCCCACAAAGCTACTTGCGCTTTGCTGCTGTATTTGTATGTTTATTATTAGTAGTATTATTTTGACTATTTTGAATATATATTATTCGTATTTTTTAAAATTTGTATTATTTTTTGTATTTGTACTCTTTACTACAGGTATGTTTGCTTTTGTTTTCTAACTGCATTTAAACGGTACATTTTCGACTTAAAATGGACGACAGTTCTTTTTTCTGTATATTATATACTGGTTTATCGGATGAAAAGATGGTCCACCTTGCTGCCTCACACACATGCTAGTAAGACACATGAATGACTGCTGAATGAAGAAATCACTTAAATATATTGATATGTTAATGACTTTGGAATGGAGGCATAGGAAGATGTATAGCCATTTGGATATTTCAACCAGTGCTCATTTTACTCCTCAATGGGCATCCCGGCAGAATGTTTCCTGTGCTTATGTGTTCAGGGGTGAATAAGCACAATCTATCTGCCAGACAGTTCCAGGCAATTAAAACAAAATCTAAATGTGTGTGTGTGTGTGTGTGTGTGTGTTTGTTTATTTGGCTATGTTGTGTCATTCATAATTAGAGATCTAAAAATGACACATTCTCCAACACGGTTAACAGAACTGTTTACAAATGGTCTTGGTGATGGTGATGAATTATGCAATACTCATTGAGCTTTTGAAAAGATCCCAGCAAGAAGCCAGTGCGATGCAGTCCAAAAGTAGACATAAGTCCAACATAAACTGACTGTTCACTGACCCTCTTTTCTTCCCCGTAAGTTTATAAAAAGGGATCCTTTTTATCAAACAAGAGGCTAAGTCCCCACAAGGGACATGGAAAGATGACGATAGCTAGCTTAACCATCAGCAGTGACGCTATGAAGTAGATCCCAAACTGAAAATGGAGAATCAGTGAGTCTCATGTGTATGAATCACATCTGACAGCTTAACTCAGTATTTGTTCACACAAACAAGTGCAGTCGGAAAGGATTGTGACCTACTGCACTCGTAGACCACCATTTCCTTGTCCCCATACTAACCTCTTGTATCTGTGTTCTCCTACAATGAGGTTAGCTAAGTTTACTGCAGATATCCCTACTGACCTCAGAGAGTCCTGTTTCACCCATGTATCCCTAAAGCTATAATCTACACCAGAAGACTAGCTTTACTGGCAAACTTGCTAATTGGGGTGCAGGCTGATGTAGTGTCAGAAAGGTAATGGATTGGATCCCCAGCCGCAGCCTTCCTGCAGGCATCCTTCAGCCAGACCCCTTAGTAATCACTACCTTAACGACCCATATCTGAATTCACTGCAGATGGCTTTGGATAAGCATTCCTATTTTTCTGTGTATATTTACACAGGCCCAGACTCACTTGATGTGCCGTTCAGATGTGCGGCAGGTGTGCTGGGGGGGAACGCTCCTCCACCTCTTGGCTTCAACGACCATAGCTTCAGCGTCCACCAGGCCGAAGCCGTACAGATGGCTGACTACAGTAGAGGGGAAAAGAGAGCCTTTATACACTACGACATTACTCTGTAAACAGAGCACACTTACGTAGAGCGTGGAAGGACGTGGAGCTCAGCCTCCTGCCTATTGTTTCAGCATTCATCGAACATCGAGTGGAAGATATCTCAACAAAAAATTCACCACTCACTGATATGACAGATTTTGTTGCTTGCTATAATCCAAAGCAGTCCAGGCAGGTAATTCGGGGTAAAATCTTCAAAATACTACTTTTGATACACGCTTGACTGCAAAGCACCTGCACAATAATCAGGGTGTTGATTCTTGGTAATGCAAAAGCACACGAACAAGTTACTTTTCTCAGTAGTAACAAGTAACGTAGAATATAGGATATCTTGTACTGCATCAAGTTACTTTTAAAAGTAATGCCATGAACTTAAGTTTTGGACTGAGTTGACAGCTGAGCTTACTGTGCTATTAAAAAAAATAAAAAAAACACATTCAAAACATTCAAAAACACACTTACACTGACACCTGCTTGAAGGTGACCATGCCAACAATAACGGGAAAGTGCTGACTCAGACGTGATAAGAAAACAGGGATGGACTCGTTCCCAAAAAAATGAATTGATTAATATATATATATCGTTTTGCGGGTGGCAGAAGGGGGGGGAACATAATGCGGGGCCCTTTATTGACCAACTTAAGTCAATGTCAACTTGGCCATATCTTATGACGATGAACGGCAATTGACAACCGCATCATTTAGCATAATTTAGCATTATCACGGCTACGGTGGGGGCGAGCTCGGCGCCCTCTGCTCTGTCTAGAAACAGCCGAGGTCAGATTCCAATGTGCTCTGCATGTTTCTTATCGCGCCGCGCCTGGCAATTAAATACAGATGTAACAGGGCTGCGGGCCGGCTGCCCAGGGCAGTCCGACACACAGTGTTTGGATATTGTTGTTTAAGTGGTGGGAAAACTGCCGGTACTACAGATGGCCAGTCCTTCTCGGATACAAATATAGGAAAACACCTAATAATTCCAGATGGAAAATCTCAGCAGAAAATACAGGACAATAAAATAAATAACAAGATTTTCAAAAAGTGTAAAAATGAATTATCCTGAATGAATTGACATCGTAGATAAGATAAGAGGTACTATTGGTCCCAAATTGGAACATCATCACAAGATAAACCTGTACACGTTTTGTGTCACACTACAGTGTATGTATCTGTTGCAGTCGGAGGGGGCAAGGAGGGAGCAATCTCTGAGGGGGGGGGTACCTTTGTGTCCAGCGGAGTTGGTCTTCCAGTCACAGGCCTTCAGGTGGACGGGCCTGGAGGTCTTCACCAGCAGGTGTTGCACGTCTCTCCAGCCGAGCAGAGGGCTAGGGGACAACAGAGTCAGACACTGGTCAGCTTTAGAGGACTGTGTAAGAATCACAAATTCTAACTGCCCCCTTCTGCCTCTAAGTGAACTGCAGCCTGCTTGAGCTCGCATTCAGAGCACTGGATTGCGAGATATGTGGGTTGAGACAGTAAAAATCATAAATAAATGTACAAGTTTCAACGTTTTTGAAGAGCCAAAGATTCGGGGAAAGTCCACGCTTTTATGCATTTAAGGATTCTACAGGCAGTCCATTTAAAAGGGTTATGGTTAGGATTTAGGTTAGGGTTTAGGTTAAGTTTTGGATTAGGGTGACTATATTTATGTGTGCATTTAAGTACATTTTGTGGTTCTTTTGTTTGATTTAGTGTTAGGGGCCGGGTAGGGGTTAGTTATGATAATGGTTATGTCTTTTGTCAGGGTAAAATCCTGCTAACCTGCTATTCTCCCTTTATCTATGTTGTGTTACGTATTTTAAGAATCTAAGCTACCCACACATAGACCGAAATGAAGCAGGACCAAACATATAAGCCGTAATTACTATACATAGCCACAAGGGGAACAGGACCTTACTGAAGGCTGCAATAACAGCTCCATCCACAGAGGGCAGCACCAGACAGGTAAGGAGGCCGAGGGTAATAGTCACCCCGGCTCCTCCCACTACTTCCGGGCTTGTGGATCCATACCATAACAGACGGTTGGAGCCAGAGCAAGCCAGAATTCTCTTGGTAGCGATTGGACATGGGTTAAAGGTCTATTTTTCAGCTGGGAGAACGCTCGCACGTGCTAAGGCACATCTTCAATCTCTCTTTGCTTCAGAGTATCAGTTTACCATACCGAAAATACTTAATACAAATAAAGTCTCTTTAAAGCTATTCCTTTGGATTCGACCCCTCTTTCCCTGAAGAACTACGTAGCAGTTGAGATGGTTGTTGATGTTACTTAAAGAGTTAGTTTCTTTCAGAATGAGGGATGGGGTGGTGTGTTGTGCACTCGTCTGCTCAAGGAACATCACGCCACTTCCAGGAATACTGAGAAGCAACAAACATGAGCAGCTTTCCTGGAACTTCCTCCAAACTTCTGTCCCTCGCTTAAGAACGCAAGATGACACTGTTTATAGCATCTCCCCCCACCACCCTGCCCCCCTTATCTATCTTCATTGTGAAAGAACCATATGAGGGACCTCACAAGTGGGTCTGAGTTACGAAAGAACCGCAATATTGGCAGTAGTAACCTCAGGCGACACCTCAAACTATCAACAGACGTGAGTCAGTGTTTTGGAGTTTACAAGCGCTGGCAGAGTTTGTGTTTTTTCGCTGTCAGCCAATCAGGCACCGAAAGATCGTCCCGCCTCCAGCAACATCATTGGTCACAACAATTATGAAGAGAGACGGATGGGAGTGTAACGGCGGAGATCTCCGGGACTGACTTGGCCTCCAGAGCCAGGGCGATGATGCCGGCCACCATGGGGGCGGAGACAGACGTTCCCGTGTGGCCGTCAGTGCACCGGTGCCTCAGGTCTGTGGTCACCTGCGTACAGGACAACACACCTGGGTTAGAGCACGGGGTCCCGGACATCTGTGTTGGCCTGACCCCACCGGCAGAGGCCCTCACGGCCCAGGAATCCATCACAAATAGTTGAGATCATTGACTTTTCCCCTTGCAAATCAATACAATATATCTCCTTTTAAGTCTTCAGACGCACAAAATAATCGAATGGAGCAGACTGGGCAGAATTGAAAAGACATACATTTATATGTAATTTGTTTTTGCATCATGGATGTGTGTATGAACTGTTGTTTTGTTGTTTCGCAGAAAGATTGGCATTCAAAGAGACACTCCATGTGACCACACTTGTGGAATGGAGAGGTGGATGGGTTTTGTGAGAGTTTGACTCCCAGCTGACTGCAGTCAGCCTAGGCTGACCCTGCTAAATAGATAATAGACACAGTTAATAGAATAGTTAGAAGTGAACTTTTCCGAATTCCTGGCAGACATTTCAAAAAAAGTACAAATAATACGGTTGGACTTTGAAGAGAGGAGTGAATAAAGCAGAAAAACCCGACTCCACTAAATCTTCCATTCCACTGCTCACAGCGGTTAACTGGGATTCCCTGAGCCCCCGCCCAGCCACACAGCAGAGGAGATAAACACGAGAAGGCAGCAGAGGAGACAGCGAGGATCTGGCTGAGATGAAAAGCCCCTCGGTAGAATAACCATCAACGCATAACCTCCAATCCCCACGACCGTGAATGAACGACCACCACCACAAAGATGCCATTTTACCGCCCAATGAATCTATCCGTCTACCGTCCTCATGTGTCGAGCGAGATAATAAGACAAATAAATAAACCACACCTCTGCACACGCCAAAGCTAAAAGTGAAGAAACTACATTGGAAATATATGGTACGAGGTACACAGGGTCGTAAACAACACCGCACCGCACAGCATCACTGGCGCTTTAGGACTCGTAAATAAGGCAATGGAAAAGTTCACAGACCATAAAAACGTGAATAAATGCTGTCGAGAAGTTTGCCCTACTTGGAACAGCACCACGTACTGAGAAAGAGCTGTCGATGACGTGGTCAGATCTATACATGAGACTCAGCACTATTAACATCAAATAAAATCAAATAAAAGTGACCTTCAGTAGTTTATCTTGCAATCTGTTCAGTACATTGCTTGATTAACATCATGATCACGTAAATGAACTTACTTATTCTATTAGATGTATTTTGCGCATAGGTCACTCTACATTAGAGTCATCGCCCTTTTTATCTAAAATGTTCGATATTTTGCTGCTTTAACACCCAAAATGGGTCAATCTTAAAAACACAGTTGGGTAGATTCAACTCACATTGGATCGTAACAAAACAAATGAACCCATTGGGACGCAGGCCTGTCCAGGACAGAGGCTCCACGGGGGCCCGAAGGACTTTATACTTTAAACTCCCACAACTCAAAACCAACAGATATAAACACTCTTTTGTACTCGCAGCCACTCTGCTTCTAAATTTTATGAAGAACCATAGATAACACCTCCCCCCCCCCCCCCCCCCCCACACTGACAGTTTTGGATATGCTGAGCCTCTGCCTTTCTATATATATATATATGTATATATATATATATATATATGATTGTATATGTATAGACTACTATTTATTGATTGTTTAGTGTTTTTTGTTGTGTGTGTGATTGTGCGTGACTTGGATTGTACACTATCTACTGCACAACAAATTGTAACATTGGGGGACAATGAAGTATCTTTTGAACTTTGACTCACAATCCTCCTGTCGTGGAACTCTGCGCTGCTGTAGGTGGCGGCCAGGATGGAGCTGCACGACTCCAGGTACCAGGGCCGGTTCCCCTTCTCTGTGGTGCTGGAGATGGAGATGGTGTAGATGCTGTTGGTGTAGCCGTCGCAGGAGCAGTGGTCTGCCTGTTGCCCGCCGTTCCCCGACGCCCACACGAAGATGGAGCCCAGCCCCTTGCGACCCTGGATAGGGCAGAGAGGGAGTCAGACACTCGGACACCAACGCACAGAGCACCAGAGCAGGAGCTGGATCTGTCTGTGAGGATTCTTCTTTGAATGTCATTCGCTGAAGCGCTGGCTAACCTAGCTTTTAAACAGGAATTTGTATTGCATTATTTCAATCTGGAAAGAGGTTATTTTATTAATTAATTCATATATTTATTTTATACATATATTTTTTATAAGATATGAGATGGTTTGATCAATTCTGCTGCTATCACTTACACTGCTATCTTATTATGTAGTGTAGACGTTTATGCAACAATCAGAACTCTGAATTTAAATCAAAAGGGAATTTAACAATCTCATCCACTGGGGATTAAAGTGTTGGATCAATTACAAATTCGAAGCAAATTTAAAATTGTTAAAATGCATTGGCCAACAAAGCAAGTAAAAACCCAATGGCCAAATTAAGACGATGTGGAAGCAAATGAACACAAATAGCAAAAACAAAATACTGGCCGTGTGTGAGCTGTCAGACCTTCTTGATGCCGTTCTCAAAGGCCAGTTTAGCCAGGGGCCCGGGGCCCTCCACGGTCTTGCCGTCGTCTTTGGGGCCCCAGCTGGCGCTGTAGATGTCGATGTAGTCCGTCCGGATCCCCAGGGACTTGGCCTCCACTAAGTCTGTCACGTCTCCATCCAGCATGCGAATACCTGAACACCGACATACCAGCTGTGATGTACAACCACTTCATCTTTTTTTGACCTTGTTTTGGCCTTTATTCAGTCAAGTATAAAAATAAAAAAAACGGTAGAAACAGTTTGGTTATTTTACTGTATAAAGTACTTCATCAATCTCATCAACTAAGTCTTCCAACTTACCAAGTGTAATTGTGTTATTTTCCACAGCACAATTGTGAGACTGTAGCTTTCTGTCTTTTAGAAAGTTCCACTAACCTCACTTTCAGAGCTAATTTCCCAGCATGCCCTGGGGCGAGCTCCAGATGTTCAGATGTATGAATGATAATATAAAAGTTGCAAAAGATGTGGTTATTGAAATGCTTAAGGTATTGTTTCATTCCACATGTCCCCTTAGGAAAGACCGGTTGAAGCTTTACAGTAAATGGACATTTTGTGCTCAAAGTTTAGAAGATGTTTATGCTTAACCTCAAATCTGTAATTATTCTAAGCAGAAGTCATGCAGTGTGAAAAACGGCCTTAGGCCTTGGTTTGTGTTTATTGGCACCCTAATCCAAACAAATGATCATATATTTGTCTGGAAAACGCACCAATTATCCAGAGCTTGAAAAACAGTTGGCCTATTCAGGACAGTATTGATCTATCGAGGTCCAAAATAGAGCAAAGCAAACAGCCTTACCCAGTCCAGTGATAGAGTCACACTCTGTAAGCTAATTATGGAGTAGACAGAGATGTGGGGCTGGTATCACCTCAAATAGAGCCGGTACAGATTAGCTTTTTAAACATGCTGAACCGCAGTGTTTAGTGGCACCGTTTTGCCACAGCAACATTTATGTTGGCGCCAAGCCCGGCGGCTGCCCTCTGCTTGCCATCAATTGCTTGATTGAGGGCCTATATCAACTGTACAGCAAGTGCTGTTTTTAGCCACAGACGCTGGCGCTGGGGTCCTTTGGTTCTGTGGAGAGCTTCTGAGCTGTGATAGCATGTTCCGATGGGCATACATACATGATGTACCCCTGGGGAATCAAATAGGGAGGCTGATTGTGTTTCTGCCACTTAAACTACAACAACGAAGAGTGTTTGCAGGATTGCAGGATTCACGGTCAAAATCCAAAGTCAAAATCCAAATCAAATCCGAAATCGAAACATCCTGGAACAAAACAGACAAAGCATTGCTCTCAGTGTCCCGTAACAGACGGAGCTATGCAGACGGTTTGAACTTCAATCTTGTTCTGAAACATTTTAGGAGTTGGAATCAGAGGAAGGCAGCAGTAACTGAGAACGTGTTTCGAGAAGAGGAGCAGAGAACTGGCAGAGGCCATGACAGCTAAATTCAAAGTAAATATTGCTCTCAGATAAACCCAATACATCAGACCACTGCTTCTGCTAACATGGCATTTCACCGACTACAATACTAGGGTGTAAAACCTAATTTGCAGTCACTGTGGGGGACCTGTGGTAGCCGGCGGCAACCAAAAATGACATCATCACGGCCCTTCATGCCCGGCATAAATCAGGTTTCAGCCATCCACAGTGCCTTGGGGCTTGGTAAGAAGCCTTGGCACTGGGTAGGAGGAGTCAGGATGGGTGGATACGAGTCAAAACCCTGGTCTCAACTGAATGTTGAATTGTGTCTTAAACCCGTTTTGGTTTTAATGACGTCTTGACATAATCAAAAAACGACACACAAAAGAAATACAGACATAAAGATAACGGCATCATCGTATCCCGGTATACTGTTTACTAGTTATTTGCTCGTTTGCTTGTTAGTCTGTAGAATAAAGGGCTGATTATGGTCCCAAGTTCACGCAATGTAAGGGGGTTACGGACCCCTTACAGCCCTGCGGACCCTCCTTGCGTCCACCGCAAGGGCCTGACGTGCGCCTCCACAAAATTGTAACCTTCCGTCGAGGCGACGCAGCAGCGAGGGCTGTGATTGGTCGGCTTACTAAAACCTGACGCAGAACCAAAAAAGGGTACACGACTGCGTCGACGCATCTGCGTGGTCCTTGCGTTGCGTGAACGTGGGGCCAATAATCAGCCCTTAAGAGGCCAAAGAACGGTGCCTTGAGAGAGAAAAGACAACAACAACAGGAACTGTACCTCCGATGCGAGCGTTGAAGGCGATCCCAACGATGCAGTACGAGTTGTTGGCCACAGCTGCAACCTCCCCGGCACACCTTGTCCCGTGTCTACGGAGTGTGTGTGTGTGTGTGTGTGCGTGCGTGTGTGTGTGCGTGTGTGTGTGTGCGTGCGTGTGTGCGTGTGCGTGTGCGCGTGCGCGTGCGCGTGCACGTGTGTGTGTGTGTTTGTTGGAAAATAGGTTAGGGGGGAGACAACAAAACAACATGTTATTTTCCTGGGCTTGGAACAATGTCTGGCGTCCTATTATGTGTTGTGCTAGCCAGCCATCTGATGCCAATCCAATGCGGACGTGGAGTTAGAATCAGGCGTATATAATCAAGACATGCTGCACTAAAACCACAAGAAGATCGGGCTGTTTGTTGACTCCAATTGGCTGTTGCCTCCGTAATCACTGATTTCAGTCTCAGTCCCCCCAAACGTTACTCAAGTTGGGCCGTTAATATCAGTCAACTCTATTGGGGGTGGTGAAATTGCCTGAGAGTGTGCCAATTACGCGCTTACATACAGTATGCCCGCAACACTAGGGGAAAGAAAGTGAAACGCCCAGTTAACCCAGTTATGATCTCGTCTGCAATCAAACAAATCAGATATTAATCTTAAGTCTGATTTTGTGAGAGGGAAAAGAGTTTTGGATAGCTTTTGCATTTGCTCTTTATTTGATTTGCATTTGTTGGTTTGGCTCTGAGAAGCCACAGGATGGGAATTGCTTTGCGTTTCAACGTTTTACTGATGGATAAACTCATCAAGGCAATAAACGCAACGATGCAGACCAAATGTTCACCGAGTCTACGGTCACTTTAGATATTGATCTCAAATTTAAGAGCAAGAAAGTTGAGATGCGACGCGGCCTGCACACATTCACACCTGGGAGATCATTTGATTGCTGGGAGTTTTAGCACTAGTTGAATTAAGGGCTCCACTCTTCAGTAATTGGAGCTGGAAGGATATGCAAAACAAGTGCTGCATTGCTCAAAGCCATATTTTGGCAAGAAACATACGGCAAGAAAAACTGATCCAAGCTTATATCACAACTGCATCAAAATGGCTACTTAAAGCTTGGATCCCAAACGGTGAACGTCATGCTGGCCTCATATCAGCTTCATTACATTTTCCTTGGAGGCTGTTTAATTCAATGCCTTATCGCCCCTTATCAGTGATGGGAGTTGGAGAGAATTTTGAGATTGTTAATGCAAGGTGGAGGATGAGCTCATGTGTGTGAAATGAGAAATACAAAACACAGTGTCTCCATAGCATCCACTGCACGAATATAGGTTGTTTGTTTGCGAAGGCATTTGCAGTTTCATTGCAGCTTGAGTCTTTTGAATCCAGCATCCAGGATCCAATGGATGGACTGATTATGGATGGCTGAATGACGGAGGAATGAATGATGGATGGATGGAGGGACAGATGATAAATGGAAGGACGAATGGATGAATAAATGAAAGAGTGGTCGCACATGTTTTCGTTGCTATTGTCGTAGCGGGGGGTGGGGTCGTGGTCGTTGCCGTTGACATCATAGCTCGCCAGTTGGTCCTTAAGAAAAAGAGATAAGGAGTCTTAGAATCAAACCACAGTGTAAACAGTGCACAAAGAGAAGCAGGTTTATTATTCCCTGTTCATTATGGCCCCATCTCGCCTTCAACAGATTTATCGTTCATATTCAAAAACAAAAACACACCAGACACTATTTATGATTTAGCGGGGCGACAAGACCGGTCAGCTGGAAGAAATAAATATATTTACAGCGCATCATAAACATCGTCTGCCAACAAACAATACAAATGCAGATTGCAGTTGGTGTTTTATGCAATAACAAATCAAATATTGTCGCACTCTCAGCTCAATTATCACAACACAATTTCATGTCTCGACGAGAACGTTTGGTTAAACAGCGCACTCTACTTTCCTCTACCTTCCAGCGTTTGTTTTAAATTCAATTTATAATCACAAACCAATACTAATACAAACTGACTGAATGCAAACAAGCCGCTGGATATGAACCCAGCGATGCGATGGTAACCGTAATGCGCTCTGGGCCGTTGACTTGGCTTTCACTTCGTCTGCTCATGAATAAGACTCAGCTAAGGTCAGCTGAGGTGGGGGGGGACGTCTCTCTACATACATAGTTCTCGGCGAGGTCGGGGTGGTTTCTCTCGATGCCGTCGTCCAGGATGGTGACCACCACGTTCCGGCCAGTGTAGCCCCTCTGCCACGCGCCCATCACGTTCATCCCCGAGCGACAGCTGCTGTTTCCGTTGCTGCTGGTACTGGCACATCCCTACAAGAGGCAGAACAGCACCAAAGAGGGTTTTCTTTCCGTTCTCAAGGTAAACATAAAAGCGCAAGTATGATGTTACTCGTACATACTGATCAACAAACACACATCACCTTTTTTGTATAATTGTGTGTTTGATTATGAACCTTTCTGTATTAACTGTATATTTGAAGACCTTACTGCCATGCAGGTATTGAGCTTGGTTTTTTATAGAAGTATAATGTATGGCTTTTAAGTGTAATTTAACGACCCGTTCTGTTGTTAAACTGCCTCAAGATTAACAGTTCAAAGGATTTTTGTTATTCTCCTGGTCCAAGAGTCCCTGTTATTTTATTTTATTATATCATTTCATTATATTTTATTCAAGCACTACCCTCCCCAATGTTACAGACAGTAAAAGTCAGTGCATGTACTCACAATGTACCACATATTGGCCCACTTTGGGTCATTGAAATGAATGGCGTTGGGATCAGGGCTGACGTGTCTCTTCACTCTGGCTTTTATTAGCTGCTGCTGGGCCCAGTCCACCTAACACAGAGATAGATAGTGAGAGCCACTGCACAAATCAATAGTGTTAGCTGTGAAACACCACTAAGAAATGGCACTGCCACACGCAGAGACAGATAACTGGACACTGATAAACATAGATCAGGGATGGGCAACTGGCGGCCCATGGGCCGCCAGTTGCCCATCCCTGACATAGATGGACCGAACGGGGGTTGGTTCTCGAACCACTCAGACAATGGGATTATCATGAGGCTGGTTCTCCAGACACCACTGTATCCTCGTGAACCTGCGGCTTTGCCCTAAGTCCACCAAGATTTGGTGAATATATGACAGTGGAGCTCAGCAGTGAGTCCGAGAACGGCCTTCTCCACACTACCTGGAGTTCCCCACCGCACACGGGAGCTTTACTGCCATCTGGTTATGATCTTTTTCCCTCAGAAGGAAGAAGTCAGGCCATCGGTGGTTTTGTGTTTTAAAGGGAGCAACGGAGCAAGGGAGTGTTTTGTGCAATGAAATTGTGATGTGTTAACACTGACCGATAGGTAGAAATGATCTATATACGTGAGGGACAGCACTGATGGAATATGAGAATAATCTATTGTATAAACCAGTAGACTAAGGGTTGGAATACGTACTAAATAAACTACAATGTTCCTCCAACTGTACCGGCTACTTGTCCACAAGAAGGTGTGTACAGATGTTAGTAATCCCGTCGTGTCTCCAGTGATGGAAAAGGAAAGAAAGTGTTGTGAAAATATAAATAAATCCACATGTGTTCTGTACTCTCGATTAATATGATGCAATGTGTGACAGCATTGGAGGTCAAGACAAATGTCCCTCCAAGGATAATAAAGTGTATGTTATCTTAATATGCTACGTATTTTTCTGTATCACAGACGTAGCTTAAGGCATGG
>NC_082395.1:4453880-4458880 GCF_031168955.1 Gadus macrocephalus | reverse complement strand
TGCAAACAATAGGCCTAAATAAATAAAGATAAAAGCAAGCAGGGTTATTAAAGTAGGGAGCGAATTAACACAACTATTCAAGGCGAAATGATGGGCAACTTCTGTGCAATGATGATGATTGTAATTACTACTTTAATACCTGTACTGATTGATTAACTGGCCAGAGAGTGGTACGATCATCATCCAGGAAGTTGAAAAATGCAAAGAGGAAGTGAGTTTTAAGATACAGAAACGAGATAACAAAAGATCAAATGATACACACACACACACACACACACACACACACACACACACACACACACACACACACACACACACACACACACACACACACACACACACTACATTACTCCTACACACACACACACACACACACACACACACACACACACACACACACACTACATTACTCCTACACACACACTACATTACTCCTACACACACACACACACACACACACACACACACACACACACACACACACACACACACACACACACACACAAACACACATACAAACACAAACAAACACTATACTGTACAGACAAATACACAAACAAGCCAGACACACACACATGCACACACTACACTACATTACACCTACACACACACACACACACACACACACACACACACACACACACACACACACACACACACACACTACACTACATTAAATACACACACACACACATACACAAACACACACAAACAAACAACACTGCACAGACAAAAACACGCACGCACACTCACATCTCACAAAAGAAAAGAAAATGCTCTCTTCAAATCAAAATAAGTAAATTCTATCCCCAATAAAACCAAACCCTCTTAATACAGTTGTTCGGCTCCCAAATGGAAAGTGTATGAAAATGACACCGATACACACAGCAGAGAAGTGACACACGGTCTCTTCTGCTATTAATTTCCCCTCGAGCCTCATATTTTACCCAGAACCTCTTGCCATCCCGTCCCTGTCTCAATAGGGTGACTCATTCCCTGCAATGCAACTCGACTGACCCACAGTGCATGCGTGACGTGTCTGCCTGACCCGCTGCGCTCTGGGGAAAACACACAGGCACATTATACACCAGGGCCCCGGGACAATTAACCCTCTCTTGACAACCCTCATCGGCATCTCGCCCCGGGACGCACAACTTCCTTTGGTTTTTTCATTAATATGAGTGGTCCAGGACGAGTCAGAGGCCCCCTCTGTGTGTCAAAGGAATTAAAGCGTTTTGTGGGGCGGCTGGCCCTTCAGTTTGGGTCGCTGGGGAGAGGGAAGAGCGCTCTGTTCCCTGAGATGGTGTGGAGAGGATGCAGGGATTCTCAAAGAGAGGTAGAAACTCCCTCCGAGGCACATTTTACTTTGTGGAGGTTGTAATTTCCACACAGGATTAGTCAAGTGTTCTTTGCCTATAGTGTCATATCCAATCATCGCATATTCTCGGATGTCATTGTATGTTATGCTATCTTACACTATCTCCGCATAACACGTCCTTATCGGTTAATAAAGCCCACGCTATTGTCACTAATTGAATTTGGTCTTTGGTCAGATCTATTGATTGATTTAGATTGACAACATAATGAGGCCAGCCGCTGTCACAATGTAGCCGCTTGTGTGAGCGTGAGTACCCGACACTCTGTCACCCTTGGATCCAGCACAACTTTCCATTGCGTTCTCTGCAGTATGGTTCTGCTTCTCTTTCCAGTCCCTTCCCATTCCTTCCTGTTGCCGTCCAATTGGTTTCGCGAGATACAGGAAGTAGCCTCGATGCTGCAATAGGGGTGGTTGGGATGGGCTGCGGGCGGTGGGTTTGGTCAGGTCGTGAGGTGAGTTTTTGTCCGGCACGGCCAAAAGAACAAGCAGATTATATCCAGATGGCCAGCCCAAAGCTAATAAGAAACACATGTAGGTCGAGGTGTGTCCCTTGCTTGATTTCTCCTCTCCTCCTCCCTACCTCCTCCCTCCTCCCTCCTCCCTCCTCCTCCTCCTCCTCCTCCTCCTCCTCTATGCTTGATCCTGTTGCTCCACAAGGCAGAGATGTTGCTTCACATCGTAATCACAGGATAGAAGTGATTCACTGTTCAAAACGAGCGAGGGAAGTAAAATGCTGTTAGGGACGTTTTAAGTTGGAATACTTTAGATGGCAATTAAAGATGTTGAATGCAGCAAACAAGAAAAAAAGCCACGTTATTTTACGCTCAAAGTAGAGGCCTAATAAGGTATCTTGTGCGATGGCTTGTGTTTAGCTTGTGGTTAGGTCGGCCCAAAATGCAGAACAGGCACATTTCCTGTATGAAGCAATCAGCAACAAGTTATTATAGAAGTTCACTCCTGTACTCTGAGCAGCAAGGCCATCTTGGCTCTAAGTCGTTCAAACATCTTCACTAGCCTCCATCTGTTTCTCTAAAGAACATGCTTTTATTTGAGAGAGAGAGAGAGAGAGAGAGAGAGAGAGAGAGAGAGAGAGAGAGAGAGAGAGAGAGAGAGAGAGAGACGGAGACAGACAGACAGACAGACAGACAGACAGACAGACAGACAGACAGACAGACAGACAGACAGACAGACAGACAGACAGACAGACAGACAGACAGAGTGAAAGAGAGAGGGAAAATGCAGGCAGTTTCCCCTGTGACCTGTGAAGGTTGTTTGGTTGGTTGATGTGTGAAGTTCTACACAGTCCTCCTACGCTGCTGGCCTATAGTGCACAGCACCGCTCAGGTCATTCTCACTTTGTACTCGTCTCTTTCCTCTCTATCTGTACTAAGCATGCGAGTCCCTGTGTGCCGAGCCAGCCAGGACGCGAGGTTAACAATGTTACAGTGAAAGTGGAACATTTAGATGACCAGCTGAAGAGATATCCTGTGGTATTTCCTCAGATACAAACAGACACAAGCTGAGCCTTCTCTGTCAGCTGCTGGGCTCAGTGCTTCAGTGTCAGTCCGTGAAGTATTGCTTGGTCTCGCTTCTACAGTTAGCGTTCGTTCCTAGGTTCTAAAGCTAATTGTGCGTTTATTATATGCTTCAACCAACACTGGATTTGTTGCTTGATAACAATGATACTGTATATCATTCACCAAATTAAGTTATCGCTTGAGTTATGTTTGACATGTGTTGACCTAAATCCAATCGTGAAACGTCGGGTCTTATGAAACTTGTCATCGATAGTTCATATTGATAACATTGAACACATAATATGAATGTGATTCTGCCTAACCTGAAGTGATTCATTAAGGCGACAGAATAAGGAAATTAGGTTCAGGAAGAGTAATTAGGGCTTGGATTGGTATCAATATTCTTTTTTTGACTTGACTAATATTTAGTGAAGCCGATCTTGAGTACATTTGATCATGTGGTTATTTTCAATCATCTTCTTGTCTAGTCATCTGATAAAACATGCATAGACACGTTGAAGGAAGTGGTTTGTGTCCTGCTTTACACACTTCTGTTAAGGTTAGAGAACCAGGGTCCTGTTTCTTGAAGGGAGTTTCAGTTCAACAGTTAAACTATTGACACAATTCCTCATTCTCATGTATTAATGTTGTATGTGGTTTTAAAATCGATCACCCCCCCAGATTACACATTAATGTTTGCTAACAATTTCCTCCTCAACTCACCTCAAGAAGACTAATGATATTGCACTAATCCATTGTACTGGCTGATGAATCTGAGTGCTTCATGAACTTGACATCTGGAACAGTGGAACTCTGGGCAATGACGTTTTCCTCTGCATGCGAGCATTAATGCGCTGCGCCTGGTTTGTGTCCATGCAGGGTGTGAAGGGGGACCCGGCCCAGCCTAAAGAGGCCAGGTTCCTCAGCAAGGCCGGCTGGGTGAAGAAGGCCTCAGGCAGGGTGCTGGCTATGTACAAGGACCGCTACGTCCACGTGGAGAAGTTCGAAGTGGTGGTGTATGAAGACGAGGTAGGCTACGGAGCAGGACAGTTCGTTAGCCCGGAGGCTAGATGAGGCCATTGAGCCCCACTGGGATTGCCTAAGATGCCTTTTAGGAGATCGTTGTATTTACTGTCAGCGTTAACTGCTTATTGATAGATTTTGAGGAAGTGACTCATCACAATTGTGTAAAATGTTATTTTAACGTTTTAATAATAATATGTTACAAATAAGGAAGTAATAGTCTGACTGTGGAAATATTCTAACCCTATATACTCTTTGTACTCTATATGCTTTTCCTACAAAGCAGTTTCTAACAGACTAGTGGTAGAAAGTCTTTCTAAAAAATATCAATTTGAAGCTAATCTAATTTATTGCCAGCTGAATAACATTTGCTACATTGTTTGCATTTCAGGACTTAAAAACTTGCCTGCAGAGATTAGACCTTGAAAACTTTGAGAAATGCCTCGAGTTGAAGAGCTTCTTCAAGAAGAGGAACAGATTCATATTGATACGAGAACCCAAATGTGCCAACAAGGTGAGCATAAGGATCATCCACCAAATCCAAACAGATGTGTCTCGCTTGTCAACTGGTATCCGAGGTAGCATTTCAGAACCTCATATTTACATAGATAATTTTTAGCTGTTGTCCACCTAAGAACAGCGCTTTGTCTGTCAAACTAGTGGAAACAGCATTATTTTCCCCTTTCTCAGCGATAATAGATTCAACTTTTTGTGCTTTAAATAATTTAGTAGCATGCAGTTGACAAGTGAGGCTGTGACCACAGCAAGGCCAACAAGCCACAGACCACACGTCGATAGATACATATAGGTCATAGTGCAGTGTTTGTCCACATGTCTCAGAGCTTTCCTGTCCTATGCTTTAGCACAGAGGATGCTGTATAATCTATGCATCAGTAATGTGTCAACAACATCATGTCCACTTTAACAATCTCCCATGTCTTATTGGATACCTACACGTGTTCTAGGTTGTTAGGTTAACGACTAACTATTAACAACTAGAGTCTCTGGATGTAACAAGAAGGGGTGGAGGGGAGTTGACTGCCTTATTTCCTGTCAAAAGTAGGAAGGAAGTAGCCTATCTC
>NC_082395.1:4446380-4451380 GCF_031168955.1 Gadus macrocephalus | reverse complement strand
TTTTTTGTTTTTTTCTCAGGTCAAAGTTGATGAAAGTAATAACCTAGATCATGTGACACGAACGAGACCCAAGGGCAACCGAGGCCGGAGGCCACCAACCAGGATCCATATAAAAGAGGTGTGGTGTTTTAGTCTTTTACTGTGCGGAGTGTATATCTAATCATCCAAATGTGTTTCAATGTTTTCCATGATGTATGGCATAGCATAATCGCTAACAGCAGCATCATCCATACTTTGCTCTCTAGGTGGCCAACGACGAAAAGGATGGGTTTTCTGATGGCAACAATTATGAAAACATTGAGATCAAGGAACCTCCTAAAAAGTGCGAGACCCTTCCTATGCCTCCATCCAGTAACAGCAATTCCACCGAGGAAATGCAGTCAAGTTCCCCCGAACTGAAAGAGCCAGAGCCTGTGGTTGAACCGAAAAAAGTCTTTAAACCTCCCATGCCTCCATCAAAAGATATTAAAGATATTTTAGCAACTGAGAATGGACCTTCCACGGAGGCTGACCCAGAAATGGTCTGTATCACATCACGCACCTATTGTATGTTGTATGTCCCTCCACTTAATAGTACTTAGCCTTGTGTAGCATCTTATCCTAGCTATCTTTGTTGTATACAGGAAATGGGTTAACCTAGCAATTGTTAGTGCTTGGCACTTGGTTCTATGAACATCCTTACTGTACCGACAGCAATATATATATTTTTTTCTTCTGACAAATGTACTTATTGTAAGTTGCTTTGGATAAAAGCGTCTGCTAGTAATGTACACATGTCATCATGGCTATGTTTTTTGTCTTACCGAGGGGTTCTTCTGTTTTTGATGCCTCTAAAGGTCCCAGGGCCGCCTAAGCCCCCCTCTAAAGAGCTGAAGCCCTGTGTTTCCACTGCTGAAGAAGAAACTGAAGACCTGTCCGAAGGTGATCCTGTGCCCGGGGCTGAAGAAAAGACGGATCCAGCGGTCACCCCTCCGACCGAACCCATGAGCAGCTCCACGGATGACCCAGCCATGGAGCTGTCGCCTGCGCAGGAATCCAGCCCTCCCACTATACCTCCTATAGACAAGAAGCCTGCTAAGGACCCAAAGACGGAGGGCTCGCCATTGACGTGGGAAGGCCCAAGTGATGAAATCGTAGTCAAAGTGAGTGAGATGGATCAATCCTCATCCCTACCCACTGTCCAAAAGCCAGAGGTGGAAGATATGTCAACAAGTCCCACTGCCGAGGAACATCGCAAAGTATCAGATGTAACACCTGAGCCAATATCAAACTCTACCCCAAGTGGTCCACTTAACGCCTCCAGCAGCAACAAGCCGCAGGTCCAATGGCAATCTGACCCCACAACTCTACCTACCCCGGACTCAGCTTCGTCAGAAACAACCAGGAAGGGCCCCAGCCCAATACCACCCCTCAAGAAAAAGCCTTTAAAAATGTTACCTCCAAAGACGCTCTCTCCTGCACAGCTGCCTCAGCCTGAAGATCAACCAGCAGTGAGTGCTATCCCCATAGTCACTCAGCAGGAAGACAGCTCCTCCAGTGAAGCTGCACCCTCAGTCGGCTCGACCCACATAGAAGACTCTCCCGAACCCACGACAGAGTCTCAAGAAGTTATCCCAACCGTGGTTCTTACTCTGAGCGAACCGGAAGCCCAGCGAGCGACATCAGAGCGCAGCATTTGCCACTCTGAGGGCGACAGTGTGGACTCTGGAAGCGAAGACACTTTGGCCTCCTCCACTTTTGCACTACGGGGAAGTCAAGTGGGTTTAGACTCTGTCTACGCGAGCGACGACGACAGTGAGGATTACAACAACCCGGCGCAGATCCGGGATGCAGCTCCTCCGGGAACCAAGATCTCTCAGGTGTCCTCAAGTGTGCAGATAAACCTAATCCGGGAAAAGCCTAAAGTCGGCCCTCGACCCCCTCTCCCACTCAGACCCATTTTCAAAGCCATGTCGGCCTCGGTTGGAGATCTGCTGTCCAACATTTCAGAGGAGACCCCAGACAGTGGGGAGGACCTCAATGAGGTCAAAAACCTTGAGAGGGAAATTGCTCTGGGGTTGGAGCAGACAAAGGAACTCCTCAGCAACACAGTCCAGACACAGGGGGAGGGCCTCGGAAAAAACATACCAGAAGATTTACTGGCAAAGGCCATGGAGAAACTAAGGATGGCGGATCACTTTCTCAGGGAGGCTAAGACCTTTGAGGAGTCGAAACGTCCGAGCAGAAGCAACAGGAGCAGCTGGTGAATGGTCACTATGTAGAAAAGTACCGATTTACTTTTTGATTTCTTGTGGTAAGCAGACGATGTAATGTCATTGAATGTCATTCCCGAGCTGGTTGGTCAGCATGGGGCTTGTGCCTTCTTAAGCGCAATGGCTTCTCCTTCCCTTTCTAGGAATGTTTCTTAGTCACTGGTCCATTATATATGGGGCACTTTTAAAAAATCCATCCCTGATAGAGGGAATCATTTTAAATGATGAATTCGCACTAAACTAGGTTTACAGATCCTAGAAATTGCAGATGGCAATTTTGTGATAATGTCATCAAGCCTGGCCCCTCTGAAACATAGTTTCCTTACATAATTAATTAGTTAGTGATCAGCTCAAAGTAGATTCTGACCTGTTTACATGTAAGAAATCAACACACTTGTGTTATAAAGAGATTGTATTACTAATATATATATATATTTTTTTTTAACCTTTATTTTTCCAGATAAAACATTAAGAACAGTTTCTTATTTACAATATTGATCTGGTATTTCGCTGCCACTGGCCAAAAAGCCAGCGACTGCCTTATTTCCTGTCACCTACGAAAAGGAAATGCCTTGGTTAAGGGCACACACCACACTCAGTTCAGAGGAAATTAATAGGAAGATAAATTTCTTTTTTTTGTCACGCACGTACAATTGAGTTAATTTAGTCTATTTTAATGCTTCACTTGTGCTTATCTTTTGCTGTTGTGTTTGTTCTGTGACAATTACACCCTGGCAGTTTGTTTCAATGACTTGCCCAATAAAGGCAAAATAAGGTGTCTAATCATAGTGATGACTTTGAGGCTGACTGAATTCTTATTATTTACTCATTGGTTGAAAAAATCTGATATATGTTAGGATTATCGCAGTAAACCAAGCAAGGTGGAGTAGAAGTAGATGGCATGGCATTCATCACATCGGTACCAGTGGTAACACTTTTGTAAGAAACACCCTTCTACAAAACAGAGTTCACACAGGAACTGACTCGCTTCCTGGATCAACTAGTTGGACACAGGTAGTATAAGGGAAAGTACTGCCTTAACAGAAGTCTGTTTTGACCTTCTAGGATTTGATGATGTTGTTTATATTTTGGGTTTGTGTCAATGGACTGTGAATTTACATCTGTCTTTTCATTGTGTGTATATGTGTGTCTTGGTTAGTTTGTTCTGTGCGTATTGATTTCAGTTTTTCTGAGAGGGCACTGTGCTATGTACATTGCTTTACCAGGTGTATTCGAATTTGATATCGAAAAGTGTATCGAGAAAGTGTTAAGAATGTTGTTCTCAAAAGGGAAACATGTGGTACCTAGGTGTATGTGAAGGATAATGCCAAGAATGGCTTGTTAAGGATCTTAATGATAGATTGATTTGACTGCAAAATCGTTTCCTGTGGAAGGTTGATCGTGTATGGGTTAAAATAGTGCCATACCACATTGTACATACCACATTTTAAATAATTCCATATTAAGTTATTAATGATTTGTCCACAACAGATTCTAACCAATGTTGCTGAAAGGCCTTGTTGATATTGTCTAGTGCTAACCCGGTAGGTTGCAGGTGTGTTGATAGGCCTTTCTTGTCTTTGTCCGTTCTGGCAATCTTTTATAGTTCACCTTTGTCATGCAATATAACACAAATATATAAATGAAAATGAAAATAAATGTACACATTTTATTAACTGACACTCGGCTCTCTCTAACTTTCATTGTTAACCAAAAGGGAATAATTTGAGTCAGACAAGATTGTTTGTGTGTGTGTGTGTGTGTGTGTGTGTGTGTGTGTGTGTGTGTGTGTGTGTGTGTGTGTGTGTGTGTGTGTGTGTGTGTGTGTGTGTGTGTGTGTGTGTGTGTGTGTGTGTGTGTTTGTGTGTGCGTGAATAATGGGATTTTTTAAACTTTCATTTTCTTAACCAAAGGGAAATCATTTTGAGTCAGACAAGAGACTGTGTGTCTGTGTGTGTGTGTGTGTGTGTGTGTGTGTGTGTGTGTGTGTGTGTGTGTGTGTGTGTGTGTGTGTGTGTGTGTGTGTGTGTGTGTGTGTGTGTGTGTGGGAGGGGGGGGGGGAGTTCTGCATATGCATGTGTGTAAATAATGGCCTTTTATAGTTGGTGTTGTGAGTTTTAGGAACTAAAATAGAAACAGCTTCTTGCTGCTTTCCCCTTTACTGGAAACGAGAAACAATTCATGGATGAATCATTATTTCCATTATTTTTTATTTGAATCACTTATATGACCTTAAAGACTGACTTTTCAAATATATGCATTTATTTAAAACATGCTCAAGTTTAACACATAAACAATAATGACATGCCATAAAATATGAATTATTATCCATCTATAAAAATATATCTTTAATATTTTTGCTGTTGGCAATTATTTCTCATCCCATCTCCTCCTCTGTATTCATGCATGTGTAGACTATACATTTCTTCTACTTATTGTTTTCACTAATGATGGAAGTAGGAGGGTTAGGGCTGTGCTTTGACCTAGATTGTCCCGAGAGATAAAGGCTGGGCTGTTTTCCTCTTGGCAGCTCACCCGGATGTTCCCGGGCTGGAGTAGCAGCGCCTGTTTATGCTGCTCGCACTACAGGCTACCAAAAGCCTGCAACCGATGATATACTAAAGCATGCGGAGATTTATTGGTTTATAACAGCCTAGGAAGCATGGAGGATGACCTGGCGTCTGAGGACGATACGCGTAAGTGTCGTTGAATGTCCTGTTGATCTGCATTTGGATATGCGGGATGCGG
>NC_082395.1:4428880-4441380 GCF_031168955.1 Gadus macrocephalus | reverse complement strand
GCAAAGGAAAAAACAATCAGTGCATATAATTTCACCAGAATGCAGGAAACTACGTTTGAACTCGAAATGTCGACGCCGTTGCTATGATGAACGAAGAAGGTTGCAATCTACATGTGGCCTGGAGGTTGCATAACTGCAAGCAGCAGCAAGAGTCACTGGATTGTGAAACTTAGAAGAGAGAGATGGCATTCTTCTTGAACAAACGGATGTTCCCTTATCTTCGTGTGATGTGGATATGGTGGCATATAATTACAAATGTGCAAATCCTTAAAGTACTATCTTTGTCAGCAGTTCAGTCTCATTTTCAATACGCATAGGTCAAAGGCCTATATATGATTATTTATTATAGTAATTCAGTGCAATTCGCTACATTCAAAAACAGTGTCCCTTTGTGCTTTCATAGGTTTTCCATTGTAATATTTTCCGATGACTTGTATTAATTTCATTACGTTGTAGTTATTCGCTTGTGTTAAACTCACATCAATATGATACGATATGCGATCATGATGTGGATATAAAATGCATCGTAACCCTGGGGTTGGTGTCATAACATGTGGCCTGAGAGGCCCTTGGAGCCTGTGACTGAGGTTAAGGGCTGTACAAACACCATCGCCCGGCCGCTGATCTGTGGTTCTTCTCCCTGCAGAGACTTCAGACCCCGTTACACATCGCTGCAGAAGATGGCCGCCAGGACCTGGTGGAAATGATGCTCATAGCCGGAGTCAAACTCAACCTGACGGACAAGGTAAGGCTCAACGTGAACCACGACCCGTGGATAAAGCTGCTGTCTGTGCTTCATGACTTGTCATTCTTTTAAAATAAGGCTGTGTGTTCATTCTAAAGAACAGTGTTCACTAAGGAGGGCTACTGTAGATATTCTCGTAAGTGAGACAATATTAGCTCATAGCGAATAATCATATACCGCAAATACCGTGAAATACATTTGTTATCTAAATGAACTCGAGCGACTTCACACAACACAGGAGGGAAGATTATCCTCTTCTCTTCCTGATTGTACTGGGGGTACCTAAAGTAACGTAAGGCGTATGTTGTATGTATGATGACCCCCCCCCAGCAGGGTAAAACGTGTCTGGAGGTTGCGGCGAGGGGCGGCCACGTCATCCTCGTCGACATGATCATCAAAGCTGACCGGTTCTACAAGTGGGAAAAAGTACATTTTGTGGAGTGGTTCTGCATGTTTTTAAGTACCTTGTTAAAGTAAAGGATGTAATATGTTCAAACTAATAGATAGATTGATGGCATTATACGTTAAGATCCATCAACATAAAAAATATATATAACTACAGTTATATATGACAATACACATTCACAGGAACATAAAGACCATTTTATTCATACAAATGACTTAATGAAATGTAATATGTCTTTACAAGTAATCACATAATATGTTTCACATGATACTTTAGTCTACTTTGATGATTTCCTTTATATTTATTTTTCCAAAAGATGATATAACCGGATTATTTGGTCCATTATCCCACCTACTTCCAACCCACCTCTGCCTGCCCCACCAGGAGAGCGCGTCCAGGGGCCAGCCCCCGTGGGTGGGCCGACCGCTGACCTTCAGGCAGGATCACCAGCTGGAGACCCAGCACCTGCGGTCCGTCCTGTGGAGCCTGGCCACCAAGCACCTCTGCCGGGGCGAGTGGAAGCTCCTGGGCCAGCACTGGGGCTTCACCAGCGACCACGAGCGTGCGATAGAGCAACAGTGGACAGGTGAGCACACTTTCTTGCATCAGCTGACCATTAGTGCTCGGTATATTTGCACATAATGTTAATATAATAATTTGTTATAACAAGGACAAAAGAATAAATACAATATACAACTGTACAGGATATTGAGAAATACTATAAACATAAACTATGGGGAGGGATGATCATTGTTTGTAGTTTCACTCCAAACCATGAGCGAACGGTATGATATAATGTGGAGAAGAATGCTTGTTGTTCTCTGGAATGGGCTCCTATGATTTGGTTCAATGGTAAAGGAGGTGGAACGCCGGTGTTTGGCTAGTGTTTGGTTAGTATTAGCGCACTGGACTGGCACCACAGTCCCGACATTCATTGCAAAACTATTGACTTAGAAATCCAATAATTAACCCTGGGGCGTAACTAAGGAAACCAAATAGAAGCTTGTTAATCCTAAGAGCAAATGGACCGCAGGCTTCAACCGCCTGGGCCCTGTTTGTTTTCACCGATATTTAAAAAGGTAACGGCAGGTGGACCACTGCTATAGCTTAGCCACGAATCCAGAATGGGTTACAAAGAAGAACACAGTCCCATGAAGAACACAGCCTCACGAAGAACACAACCTGGTGAAGACCACAGCTCATGAAGACCTCATGAAGAGCTTTGAATCTAGACAGGGCCAGCATCAAATCCAGACCATAAACAGCCTTAACTCAAGGACCTTTCCAAGTACATTTCACGAAAATGGCCCCATTCCTCAAACTTCAGCGTTTTAACGTGCGTTTGCATGTTATCTCTACTTCAAGGTTCCAAGAGCTTCAAGGAGCACGGTCATCGGATGCTGCTGATCTGGCTGCATGGGGCAGTGCAGGCCGGAGACAACCCAGTGAAAGGCCTGTACGAGGGGCTGGTGGAGATCTCACGCACAGATCTGGCAGGTGAGCTCTTCAAAACACCTCCACTGAGACTCCTGCCACCCATAGGTTTGGGTGTGATGATTGTAGAAACACTTGATTTGGGTTTTAAGGATTAGAATAATTCAAGCTTTCATGATTGCCTTTTCATAATTTCAAATGATGGTGTGGAATGTTGTGGAATGTTTGCCTATGAGCCCTTTGAGACTGTAAATATAAGGTTTACTTAAATTGACTTAGTTTTGTGGCGTGGGCATGTGAATCACTTTTGTTATTGTGATTAAGTAAGTAAGTAAGTAAGTTTTATTTATAGAGCACATTTACACACAGCATACACTGACCAAAGTGCTGTACAATAAGATAAAAATAATAATGATAATTAAAAATAACAATAATAATAATAAGTAAAAATATAATTAAGGGGTAACTGTATTGAAAGTAAACATTCCCCCCCCCCCCTCTCATAATCTTGCAGAAAGCATCCGCCAAAAGGCGAACGATGACATCATCCATCCCAGAATATGTTGCTTAATGTGAAGCATCACGGCACAAAGTAAGATCAAGGAACACGGTATCCTCCTCTGAAGAACTCCTCCCCACCTGCTGGTCTACTGTTGTTTAATGTTCAACCAACGCATGCATTTTGCAGTGCTCTTGCATTGCATGTATCGGGTGTGTTCAATACCACAGAAGGAGTGCTGTGGTGAGATAGAACAATGGTTTCGATGTGACTGAAGCCACTGCACTGCACCACTGCTGCACCCCAAATTGAGACGTCCTTCCCAGAAATGCAATACAAGGTCTTGAGGAAAATCCCTCGGATGTAAAACTGCGGTTAGGTCAAGCCTTGCTGATGAAGACTGCTGTACCGATTTAATGTTATTATGGCACCTCTTAGCACTAAGGGGATAAATGCTGTCATATTTTAACTGTTATTAATGTAACTTTCTTTCTACAATGTCACGTAAATCCAATAAATGATGTATTAATATACTTGTCGAGTTGGGAACTGTTTTCCTAACAAAGACATCAAAATCGTTTTTTTTCGTACTTTAATCTACAATAGGGCTTGTACATCAGAAAGCATCATGGGACCAACTGTTGGCGATACTCAACGATATTGAGAGGACTCAAGAGAGTTGTGGTTCTGTAGAATCCGAAATAAACAAATATTCAGTAACCTAGGATAATGAAAAACGTATTGCCACATTTTACAATTAGAATATCTGTGGCTGTCTCAAACACAACGGTGTCTTCCCACAATGGCATATCATTTCACGAATAATGAACCAAACAAAGAGCAAAGAACCATTACTATAATTACCAACATTCCCCTACACTCCCAAAACTGCGGAAGACGTTGCAATCTGACATTACAATGTACAAGCCCTACACATTTTCTTAGTTTGAGCACAGCCATCAACATGATTTGACCATTCCTATTTTGTTTATCCTCACACATTGGTCCTTTGATTTTCAGGCTCTAATTAATGAATCATATTTAAAAGAATATCTACATTCGACTAGTTTTCCGTATTTATTATTTTATTTACAAAATAGAGTAAGGGTAGAAAGTAGTTTGAAATGTTCCGTAGTAAAAGTACTAATTCCCCCCAAGATAGAATGTCACAGTGTTTTAAAACGTAGACCTACTCAGTCACTCATACTTTAAATGACTGCACAACACATCGGACACACCAAGTATTCAATGCATTTACTCCAAATTAGAGGGATGACAATGTGGTTCAACTCTAGCGAATACCTATCCAATGCTTGTTTCAGTATAACCCGCACACACATTTTTCTCACATTCTACTAGTTAACTGTTGGCAGTGGTAACCCAAAAATTAAAAGTGCAAGGTCATCATGACTCGTCCAAATAATTTCACATAAGGCAAAAAACTCATGACATGGAATCATACAGCAATCATAAGACGAAGCCGCCTCAGAGCTTTCTCGGTATATACAATAGGCGATTATCAAAATACTGTCGTTTTTTTGTGGTACAAATATAATCAATTAAATCTGTATATTGATTATTCAGCCTCGGAAGAAAGAAAACTGCGATGCTAAAGGAAGTCTGTTCAAAACAAGGTGCTGGAGAAGGAAGCATGAAGCAATCAGCAAGCTCAAGGGTGATAAGCTTCAGCTTCCTTTCAATGATTTCTCCATACGCACACACACACACCGATACACACACACCGACACACACACTGGTGGGTGCCAGCAGAACAAGGTAGTCTCTCATTGGCTGTCGGCCAGGTCTCTGTCCTCCGTCAGCTGAGTCTTCTGCACCTCGAGCTCCTCGGCGCTGACCATGGAGGGGTTGATGGCAGCGTACCTCGTTCCATGGAACTGGCGCAAGTGGATCTGTAAAAAGGTAAACACGGCCGCATAACAGAACCGGGTTAAAGGGGCGGACTAGCTGAGGAGTTAGGGTGTGGTGACCCCAGCTGAATGGTTCTGGGTTAGAACTAGGGATCGACCGATACCGATATTTTAGGGCCGATACCGATACCGATATTTTTTGAGGTAGAACAAGTAAAATAAATTTAAAAAAAATCGGCGAAAATCAGCCGCGTATCGGCCGATACCGATACACGTAAAAAACGCGAATATCGGCCGACCGATATATCGGTCGATCCCTAGTTAGAACCCCCATAAAACCAGTCCCTGGGGAAAGAAAGGCCTTCTATAGTTCTCTTGGTCAGTGGTTCCCAACCGTTGACCTTAGGTCAGGAGGCACTTAATGCCCATCAAAACCTTTCGCGGAAAAACCTCATATGTGAAAGGGTTAAAATAGGTAAACACACATGCTGTGGCTGACCAATGGGTTGCAGCGCTTGATGCTGCTTGACCTCCTGGTTCGTTATTTAGCAAACGCAAACAAGCATCATTCTTAAACATAACAAAACGTAATGAAAAACGTATTGAATGCACAAAGCGAAAATTATGATTTATTTTCAATGATAAATACTATCTTTCTATTAATGTAAATTTAAATTTCAGGAATCAAAATCAAGCCTACCACTTGCAGTTCACTCAATGACTACAGGTGACAATGCTCTAAATGACCTTAGTAAATAGTAATTTTAAATAACCCTAAACCAGGACAAGTTTCACGCTTACTTAATAACCAGTGTATTTTCAACCCAAGACATTGAAAGTCACTCCCAGTCACAACGAGTGGAGAAGTGCTTACCTGGATGTACAGGTTGACCTCCGCACTCCGGCAGAGGTAAGGGAAGTTCCCGCCTGTTTTGAGATGAGCTCGTCTGGCGTTGGGGTACAGTTTATACATCTCCTCCTTGGCCTCCAGAGAGAGGGCACTGTGATCAAACACCTGCGCATCAAAACAAAGATCAGAACGTTAGTTTGAACAGCATTGTGGAGTGTGCATGTTCAAATGGCTCGCTGAAAAACATGGTTTGTGAAGCTCACATCAATGATGGTCACCACCACGTCCTTTATCTTGTGTGGTTCCACGTAGGAGTTCTGACAGTTGAGCGTGAGCCGGGAGGCTAGGTCACTTTGGTTCAGACTCTCCAGCTAACCAGGTGGGAGGAGGAGAGAAGATACCAGAATATAATCCAGAGCGAATATATATCGCTCAGCTAAAAAGAGGTAGGATCCCCGACCACAGGCTACACAAATAGTAATGCTACCTTCCAAGATCTAGACAAGTCTTCTAATTTACTTTGTAGCTTGCCATTAATACATGTATTATAGTCTACAACAAAAATCAATAAGACTTAAAACAACTGTACGATCACACACAGAGTAAATTAGTCTGAGGTTTCCCAATTTTGAACAATCGATGATGTTCAACTAAACATTAAATGTAGGTATGTGTAAGTGCTCAGACAAAATGGTTTCGAGATGCCTTGAAGCGTTAGATTTCTATTGATATGTTCACAAAAAGGAAGTCCCACGCATCCCTTTCTAAGGGCTTACCCGGTCAACCATGAAGTCGATCGCGTCCGCCATTTTGGGGTCGACAGGTCCTTTGGCAAAGTTCCCCAAAACAATCTTCTTAAGCATAAAGGCTGGCATCAACCAAAAGCTGCGGAGTAAAGCATAATTTAATAATAGGGCCGACACTGCAGAGGAGAAACGACGGTAGAAACACAAGATACATGGAGATAAATCACCTGTTTGCCGCCCAGGTCTGGTTAAAAATGGAGGTGTCGCTGAAGGAGTTGCACAGTATTAGAGAGTGCACCCGTGGGGACTTGTACGTACACTCTGCGAACTTCTGGGCCAGGAACCCCCCCAACGAAGCCCCACACAAATGAACCTTGAAACCGAAAAATAAAAACCAACAAATGTAAAAATGTATTGCATAGACCTTTTGGAAACAAGGTGTAAAGAGTTAACTTACTATACGGTAATAACTTGTAAGATTAAGAAAGCATTAATTTTCCTAAAAAGGCAGTTGAACAGTGCATTTAAAAGCCATTTCACATCGCAGACCAATACAACTTTCTATGGTTTCATGAAAGCCATAGAACATGACAGATTTGGTATGTGATTACATAACAAGCAAGCTCGAACCATGTACTAGGGTTTCTGTTGCGCCAAGTTACATCACATGCCTGTGGTGACTTCGGGCTATTGGGGAAGTCTATGAAGCGAACATGATTCGCATCAAACCAAACGCCCGTAATTCAACTATAGCCCAAGTGCTGAATCAAATGCATTGGATGTATCCATGTATCCATGGAAGCCAACAGTCCAACCTGGTACACCAAACGGGTTTCTGTCCAAAACAGACTCCATTTACCTTATCCAACTGCAAGTGATCAAGAAGCTTCCGGAATCCATCGCAGAACTCCAAGAGATCCCAGTATACAGGATACTGCAACTAAGGACACACACACACACACACACACACACACACACACACACACACACACACACACACACACACACACACACACACACACACACACACACACACACACACACACACACACACACACACACACACACACACATTTGTCTTGCAGAAAAGCCCTGAGGCAGTAAAGTGCTACATTTGTTATTCTTCACGTTGCGGTGTCCAGAGGGCTTCCTAGATGTGATTAGAAGTTGGACGTGATGGATGATGATGCGGTGGAGGAATAAGGCTCTCACCGAGATGACTCTGTAGCCCCAGCCGGTCAGAGCCAGGACCTGCTGGAAGAACACCTCTGCAGTGCCACTGACCGGGGGCAGGAAGATGATGGGGCACCGGATGCTCTTGGGCCCGGCATCGTACAGCGACCACACCTTGCTGTCGTCGTCGTCGACTATTATCTGGAAGACAAAAGCAACCGTGTTCAGAAAGTCGGACATTTCATGCGTTTGTTTTTATCTTCTCTTATTTGACTTGATGCTGCAGCACCTCCATTTCCATATTGGGTTACAGAATATTACATTTTAATACATTTGAATTTAGGTTTGCTCCCTTTACAGATGAAAATTAGCTTTTTTGCTAACTCTGGCACATTTACATTTTGAGTGCAAACCAAATAGTCAATTGACGTGCATTGCCCCTTTTAAATAAACAAATAAATAAATATTTACACACAAAGATGGCCATAAAAAAGTTAATCATTGCAATAGCAGACGCTGGGTGAGGTTTTCATCAGTTGCAACCACCTGTGTTGAGGCTTTAAATAAATAGCAAAATAAAAAAGCAGAAGTGGACAATGGTCATTCAAATAGTTAAAAAAGGGATATAGTAACAGCATACCGTGTGATAATTAAATCAATATTACTGAAAGGGGAACGGTAGCTTATTAGATACAATGTGAGGAAGCAAAACAGGTGAAGTCTATCGTAGCCACCGCACAATTTCGGTCTGTTCACTGTTTAAATTGTGGATAATGGTTAACTAAAGGGCTTCAAGACGACCTACTGTTATTAATTTGTGGATCATGTGTAGAAGCTGCATATAGAGTTAATATCGGATCCTCCTGTACAGAGCTTTCGCTGCATATAGAGTTAATGTAGGATAAAATACCGTAAACTACAATACTGAGCTTGACATGGATCCCGTGATGAGGCTTCACAGGGCACGGAGGATCGCTTCATACCAGAGACAGATTAGGGCCTTATTTCAACACATACTCACTCTTTTCAATGGCACTGTACTCCTGAACCAGTTGTAGTCGGGAGACACTTTTATCTCCTCCATTCCTGCAACAGATCAGTGAGAAGGCATTATGTTTAAAGCCCTGTCAACCGTGGCTCTTGGTTTACTGCATCTGAGTCACCTTTGTTTTATATTTGACATTCAAACTTGTCCATCATATGGAGCGGAGTTCATTACAGGCGCCCGTAACAACATGTGATTGTATTTAGATAACCAGTCACATGTCACCTCTAGATGACTCGATCCACTAGTTTTAGGTAGTCAGGTTGGTTAATTAAACAATGGTTTTATTGTTAGGTGGTTAGGTTGGTTAAGATAATACAACTAGTTTAGGTGTAGTTGGATGAGGTTGCACTCGACCACTCGTGACTTGGCTGATGTGTGCGCAGAGAATCGCAGCTGAGGATTCGTACTCACAACCCTAGCATGAAGCCAAACGGCGGATAGTACCTTTCTCGTTGTGGATGTCATTCGACGTATCTCGTACTTTTATCCATTAACGTGCGGCATCGCTCTTGTTCTCCAGGCTCAGGTCATATGACAGATCGTTGACTTCCGCATAGGAGAACAACATGCGGTATGTGCGCATGCGTATTTCTTTTGATTTGCGTGTGTGTTGCGGATTGTTTGCGCATATCGTGTATGTTTTGATTATGTAAATCCTTTTATTTACACCCATTATGTTTGCATTACACAAATGTGTTAAGGAATGGAGGTACGTGTTATATTTATATTCAAAATAACGTCAATGACCAAATGTAACAGTAATATTTCACAAAGGAAAAACTGAGGGAAATATCGATTTTTATTAAAAAAAAAAAAAGAGGAAGTATAATTGATGCCCATTGTCCATTGGAAAGACGTTTTTACAATCGACTAATTAAAGAAAATTATAACATTTTGATTCATTCTGTACATGGCCATTGGAGCTGCTGTATCTCCTCTCGACAGGAGGGGGAAGTAGACGCTCCTTTTGTGTAATTTCAACCACAAATAACCCGTGAAGAAGAGTCACAGCAACATGGCTTCCAGTTTCAAAGTGATTGTAAACGATTGTTTCTTTTTATTTTATGCATTTCTTCCTCACATACTCCACACGTGTGAGTTATAAACCACAGGATGTTAAGGGAGACATAAACACTCGTTGTAAACCTTCATACAGTTCAGTATGTTTCGACCCAGACGTGCTTTATACCAGCGGAGGTAGGAGACCGCAAAGGGAACTGCATACACACCTCATAGGCCGGCTGCTCTAACATGTCGGGCAACCATTCAAACCCACCCTGGTCCTGGTCGTCCCAGGACCCACCACCCAACGATGTCAATGCGGGTTCCTTCTGGTCAGGCCATCCGGGACCGCCTAATCATCCAGGATATGGCGGCTATCCTTATGGATTCCCACCCAATGTGCCTCCGCCTCCCGCACCCAGGATGGAGGGGTATGGAGCCTATGGCGATCAGGGCTATGGATTCAATCCCTCGCTTCCACCACCGCCATTCAACTGTCCACCCAGCCAGTATCCGCCTTCACTCACCTCTGGCCAGGGAGCTCTCAGGGAACCCAGTGGTCCGTTTAATCCAATGGTTGGTGACAGACACGACAACCCGGGGCCTTCAAATAGTCAAATGTACGGTCATCACCCAACAACGAACCTTAACCCCAGGCAAGGTAATCAGCACGCTTATTCAACGTTTGGAGATTCTGAACCACCGGGTTTTACATATCAGCATCAACAACAGGAATATAGGGATCTGTCAGAAATACACAGTGCACCTGTTCGTAGCTACCAGAGCTTAGCTGCAGCTCAGAGCAAGGAACCCGTACAAGCGCTCAGTAGAACACCTCTGGATGAGAGTGTCATTCAGAGGAGACAAGATGAGCAGTGGATCCGGCAGTTCTTACAGAGAAGAAGGAAGGCTGCCAAAAAGACCCCAGAGTCCGAGCAGACTGCCTCCAAGCCGTCCCCCTTGCGGTTTCGAGAAGACCTCTACGGCGCTCTGCAGCTTGTGTCAAAGCTTTCACTCGCCTGCAACACGCTGAAGCAAAACCTGGAGGACGACAGCGGTTGGGCGGATGTTTACCTGCAGGCGCAAGACACGAAGAAGGAGCTCCAAGAGACACTGGAATCCCTGAAGGGCGGTGACCACCTAGAGGGGCTGAAAAGCAAACTTTTACAGATCAGTAAGAGAAGAGCCCGGTTGAGGAGGCGAAAGCAGGTGAAGAGGGAAGAGCTGGCACAGGACCGGTTTGCGGATAAGGAAGCGGCCATCGACAAATGGAGGATGAAACGGATTCAGGCAGTGGAGGAGAAAAAGAAGGTGAGTTTGAGTTCTATGTGGACAGGAGAGTGTAGTCAGTTGCTAAGGGGCTCGACTCCTAAACGCATAATTTCTGGATGCGTTCCTCCATGTCCACAGCCTAACCATGCCCCTACCTGCTCTGTATCTTAATCAATGTTGGTCACTTTGGATTGAAGTGTCTGCTAATTGACTTCATCGTACCAAGCAGCCGTAGGCATGTCTAGTCTGTACTGCACTGCAATTGGTTCATCATTTATTTTTATTAGAGCCTGACCGATAAAGGATTTTTAAGGCCGATACCTATACAAGTATTTGGTGATTTAAAAATCCGATATTCCGATATATCGGCCGATATATTTAAAAAAGAAATTCCTGAAACGCGTAAGAAATCATAAATAGATTTCCCTGACATTGGTTATTTGTAGTTATTTATGAGTCCTCACTAAAATAATAAGGTAATGCAGTTTAAAAGTAAACTTTATTTTATTGTTTTATTGTCACAACAGAAAAGTTTAAATCAAAGTCCTTTGAACAATACATAATCAAAAAGAAAAGAAAAATCGATATATTTTTTTAAATATGAATTAATCGGCCGATACCGATAGTTTGGAAAATGCCTAATATCGGCCCGCCCATGTATCGGTCAGGGTCTAATTTTTATTATATAAAACTATTTGTCCATTCTGCTTGCGTGGCACAAATTCAAACCTATTCAGTCTTTTTTCCTTCGTGTTCCACCAGGAGCGAGAGTTGAAGCTCGCAGCGGACTCTGTTCTGTGTGAGGTGAGGCGGAAGCAGGCGGACGTGAAGAGGATGCAGGACATCCTTCGCTCCCTGGAGAAGCTGAGGAAGCTGAGGAAGGAGGCAGCATCCAGGAAGGGTAAGAAGCCCTCCAACCCTGCAGTAGGGGTTACCCCAACACAAAGGTGTAGGGGCTACCCCAACCCTAAGGTCTAGGGTTTATGGTCTGACTCCTAGCCGAAAAAAAATATATAAGACCATATATTACTGCCCTCTTGGTGCATATTAAAATAACGTACCATATGTCGTTACGAAAGGCAAGCTGCAACCTGTGCAACTCTATTACTCAACTGAATTAAATGCACAGATCAAAAACGGGAACCACAGTTAAGGAAGTTCAAAAATAGTGATTCATCCTGGAATTCAAATTCCAGGATGAAATTGTGTAATTCAAATTACACAATTTGATGCATATTTTTTTTTTTAATTCAAATAGAATGACCCGTGATGTTCAAACACTAAACACAAATAGCAGCGATCCGGTAAAGTCAACGTTTCCCTAAACCTGACCTCATTGCACTTCCTCCTCTCCCCCAACGCCAGGCATCTCCCCGGACGCAGACTCGGAGCAGGGGTTCGGCGGCCGGCTGGAGCGGCTGCGGGCGCTGGTCCGCACGCGGACGGCGGTGTACGGG
>NC_082395.1:4373880-4423880 GCF_031168955.1 Gadus macrocephalus | reverse complement strand
TGTGTGTGCATCCGTGTGTGTGAGTGTGTGTGTGTGTGTGTGTGTGTGTGCGTCTTTATCTGTGTCTGTGTATGCGTCCGTGCGTGCATGCACGTGTGTGTGTTCCAGTACGATTTCAGCCTGGAGAACGGCGTGCTGACCGGCCTGGAAGACGGCTGCCTCCGTCAGCCCGGCCCCCCGGCCCCCCGCTCCCCGTCCCCGGCCGGGGCCCCGCAGCCCTCCTGCCCGCCCTACTGGCTCACGTTCAGCAGCCCCCAGCAGAGCCGCCTGGCCGGCCGCTACAGCTCCGACCTCTGGGAGCCCGACCCCCGGCCGCGCTCCAACAGCCTCAACCTGCCCCCCCGGCTCCCCTTCGCCGGCCCCCGCGGCGACGGCCCGACGCCCGGGGGGGGGCCCGACGCCCGGGGGGCCCCGCCCGGGAGGGACCTCTCTACGGCGGGGAACCCGCTCCAGCACGGCGCCAGGAAGGCGCAGAAGGCCTTCAAGCCCAGCCTGCTGGACCCCCCCGCCTGCCTGAGCAGCCTGCCCCACCAGCGCCGCAAGAACCTGCGGCAGTGTTCGCTGTCGGCGCTGGAGGCCCGCGGGGCCCCCCAGGAGAACCAGGGGCCGGGCTTGAGTGGCCTGGCTGTCCCACATCCCAGCATCAAGGCCCTTCGCAGACCCCTGGTGACCAGGACCAGCTCCATCGACAGAGTGTTCTCCGCCTCGCAGCACAAGGCACCGCACCCGGTAAACATGACGGCATCCTCAGCCTTTAGCAACTCAAGCGTCGGGTTAAATGAAAAGCAAAATTAAAACTCAGCAACACCTCTGGTGGACGCCATGTTATTGCGTGTGTTGATATCACCGGTGCTAGGGACTATGGCAAGTCAACGGATCAATTTGAGGCAAAACAACCATATTCTGGTAATGTATCATTAACAATAGTTGTCAGTTTTCATTGTATGTGTATGTGTAAGTAAGGCTATGTTATGTTAAAGATGTGTGACACCAAAGGGTAACAATACCGGGAGTGCATCTTTTGTTTGTCGGAGAGTGCTTTATTGTCATAAGTTATGTGGCAAGTTGCCTGAGTTTGTATTTTCTATTGGCATGCTTTTGTGTGTCTGTGCGTCTGTGTGCCTGTGTGTGTGTATGTGTGTGTGTGTGTGTGTGTGTGTGTGCGTGCGTGCGTGCGTGTGTGCGTGTGTGTGTGTGTGTGTCTGAGGGCCACAGTGAGCCCTGAGAGCTTTCCATGTGAGCTCAGAGGGATTCAGTGTGCTAAAATGAGACCGCCACCCAGCCATGAACCTTTAAACAAAGTATCCCAGCCCCACTATCACAGAGAAAGCATCTCTATGATGCCATGGCTGTAGTTTTGGATGGGCTGAACATTTTCCATGTTGGACCTGTATCATTGTTTAAAACACAATAACGATCATTATGAGGATGATGATGATCAACATCATCATCAACAAGTTTGATCGCCTCCAAACGGTTAGCAGAGCGCAAAATCAATCCTAAAACGTTTTTTCCAAGCTCGCATTTCTGAAATGCTTTTAGGGATGTGCGGTTAGGGTTAGGGTTAAAAATAGCCGGAGCAAAGTCTGGCCCTGGGACCGGACCAAGTTAGTGGAAGTTCATCAGGATTAGTGAACTTGTATTTCTCAGCAAAGCTTTACCTCAAGGTCAATTCAGTCTGGATGGCACAGTGGATATGCCCTCCCCCTCCCCCTATATCTATTCTTAACACTGCTTGTGACGTTGTGAGCACCAGAGACAGGATTGATGTTAATGTTAACCTAGATTGGTTTCTTTATGGGTGAGTGCAACTTTCTTGTTTGAGGTGTACAGTTTTACCAGGTTTTATTGTTGTCTGTCTTGGACTAGCCTCTCCATCGCACACCACCCCAGATCTGATTTAAGGTCTTTTTTTTTTTTAAATCCATTACCAATGCATTACTCTCTGCCGTATGCTGTTTCATTTTAAATGATAGTGATGCATTGTCTTTGCGATATACTTGTTTCTGTTTGCCTTTTTTGCATTCAAATGACATGGGTTTACTAAGCCTGATGTATGACGAATCAAAATTAAATCAAATAATTGCATCATCTTGATGCCACACATGTTGTATAGTCTACTGTTTTGACCATGGCCTTCTTAACCTACTGGTAGGTAGAGTAGGCCCCTACTAACCTATAGCAATGGGGCTGATGACAACAGTTAACATTTAATCAATTGAAATCACTTGAAACGTGCGTACGAAGAGACTAAACGGAAACCTCGACGATCACATTTCTGTGTTTCACCATGGAGAGCGGTGTGTTCATCACACGCGTGACATTCGCTGTCTCTTCTCTCCCGCCGAGGAAGACCCCCTGGGTGGAGCTGCTGTCCGCTCTGAGCCCCGAGGAGAGAGGGCTGCTCCGGGCCATCACCGACCGCGGGTACCCCCTTCACACCGCCTTCATCGCCCTGCAGAAGACCGGTCAGCTCGCCCCCGACCAGGTCAGGAAACAAGACACAGGACGCCCCATAACGTGCACAGTAGACCCTTCCTGCATGTGAGTGAGTGAGTGTGACGGAGTGAGAGTGACTGAGTGAGTGTAAGTGTCAGTGTTGTGTGTTGTCATCACTTAGCACTCGTCACTAGTGGTTATTTACAGGACAACCAGACACTGCTTGCTAACCTCAGGGAAAGCTTCCACTACAGCTTACACAGCACCAGTTGTTATTGGGCATGAAGGCCACGACCCCTCACTTAAGCCTGTGATTACTTTTCCTCTGAAACGGGGCTACACCTGTTTTATTCAGGTGTTTGATCACTCTATTAGAGTTTACCCGTCGTCGATGGTGGGTAGTTCGATAAGAAGATAAGAAGTGCACTCACAGATTGCAATGAAGACATACACAACTCTCAAAATGAGTTGTAAACCAATATCCCAGACTTATTAAAGTTTGGGTTCAGTTTTTAAAATCTGACCTTGGTAGACTGAACGAATAAAAACACATCACCAATGTGGAACAGATGTTAAATCCTGAGGTTTTATGCTTTTCTCATGGGACATTAACTCTGCTGGGGACTCAGCACACAATACCGCCTCTATTATTAGAAAGGAGGGGAAAGATGGGTTGAGAAGAAGCTCTTTTCGATTTGACACACAGAGGTAACGGGCGGTGGTTCTTGGTTGTCTGGCTCTGATAGATGAACCATTGTTGTGGTTCTTACACGTTGGTGTTATAAAACGAACACGAGGCCGGTGAACGACGTAGTCATGAACCATTGTCTATTTCTTGCAACCCTGCCAAGCCTTTAATGGTTTTAGCCGGCCTGCCTACTGCTCCTGGAAGGATCTAGTGTTCCCTTTAGCCTTGCCATCCACCTTCACCACAGCTCCCCCCCCCACCTTCTAGATTCCCCAATGAATAGTAAGAATGTAAATATAAAAGAATGATGGTTTTTAAAAGATATTGCTCATTGACAAGGTATCAGCTAAACTTGGTAGGTATATGTCAAAGACTTTGCCATATTTTCCATTTTTGTTTTGTTTTCATGATCGTGCCACTTAGCATCCTAAAGACCATTTGAATTTCATTTGGGCAGATTTTCAGCTACCTGGGGGCTTATGAACATCTGTGTGAGCTGGGCTACGACAAAGCCCAAGTAGAGGAAGCCCTGGAGATGTTTTCCAACTCTGAGACAAAGGTAATAAAGGCCGCTTCTCTCACGACAAATTATATTATTAAAGGGTCCCTACTAAACGCCAGGCGTGATGTGGATTAACCATCAGAAAATCAGCCCTTGAGGGACATCGCACGTGGAAGTGTGATGTCCCCAAGATGCATGGATGATAGTCAATTCTGGATTGCAATGCCTATAATCAACTTCATTCCCGGTGGTGCGGGGGCCTTTTCAACGGGAAAAAGACTCGAGAAAGGCTAACAAAATGTCTCTGATGCATTTCCACAGGCGGAAGAGTTTCTGAATCTCCTGAAGCAGTTCAACGAGATGGGCTTCCAGCCGAGCGCCATCAAGGAGGTTCTGCTGGTCCACGGCAACCATCGCGAGCGGGCCTTGGAGGAGCTGATGACCCGCGTGGCGTGACACACAGTTTGACGTACTTTAATCGTTGTTTGCGGCAAAGTCTGTTACTGCACGCCACCTAGGTGACTTCTTTTGGGCTCCTCCGTATAAAGGACGCAGGGTAGTGGTGTTAGAAAGCTGGTTTATTGAAAATGTTTGATGGTTAACATCTCCACACCCCAGTGTGTGTGGAGATGGCTGGTTTAACCTGTCGCACATTGATTGATCAATGTGCGACAGGTGTGCAGCCTCAGTCCAATCAGTCTGACTCGGGCCGGGCTAGGCTGATCAAACCAGCCATAATCCACACACACACACACACAGTTATCTTGTCTTTTATTGACATGGAAGGAAGTAGCTTCTGTTAGTCAGCCCAATGGTCAGACTGGACCAAGGGTGCAGATACAGTGGCCTTCGGTAAGAAAGAGCACGTGTTTAATGTTCTGGGAAACCGCCTCAGAAATGTGATGCCATTGGGTTGTCCACACTGCCACAGGTGTTGTATTGACTTGTATATAAAATGTGTTTCATTATGTTGCTGCAAGTGGAATTCTGTATTTAATTTATCTGGATTTGTGATGCATGCTTGGTGTTTTTTTTTACAAGTGGTGTTTTTGTATTTGATTTGACAATATCAATAAATAGTTACCCCATACAATCAAATAAATTAATACTCATTAGAATATTTGTTTGTTTTGAATAGTAAGTCCCATAATAAACTGTGCTGTTGATTACTTCATAAACTTGTTGTTTTTGAATACTTTCCTCCTCGAACAGAATACTGCACAGAATACAAACTGCCCATGAGCACTACAGTGATGACAACAGCAGCGAAGAGAAAAAAAAAAAAATGCAGCAGCTGCTGGTCTATTGATCTAAAAATAAACGTATCAAAATGATGAAGCCTATTGTACAAAGTATACCCTTAATCTCTCCCCTACAGGCTCCTAAATGCAATGCGTGGGTCACATTGAAAAAAAAGCCTGCTAAATGACTAAACAATAAAAAGTAGTAAATAGTTAATTCATCACCACAAACCAACTCAATGGTAAAACAGATCTACCGATCGTTCAGACATCGAGCTGATGAACTCGGGTCCCTGACGAGGAGTCCATAATGTTGACCGGGACTGTCAGCTCTCGAACTCTCTTTGAGCTGCGCCGCGTCTTTAGGGATCCTCAAGAGAAACGTATAGATGGATCCGATCCTGCCGAAGCCCTTCATGTCCCTCTTGGTTCTCCAGCGGGAGTCCTCTATGGTGTACTCTGTGGTCACCGTTCGGTTCAGCGTGAACACGGAATCCCCCCTCACGGCGGCCGTTAACAGCGACCCTTTGCTGTTGCCGTACTGTCCGTTCACCGCGCTCCACTGGCCCGACGTCAGGTTGTACTGATCCATCACGCACATCAGGAAGTCATCGCACGGCCCGTTGCGCATCACGTACAGGTTGTCCCGGTGCGCCACCATGCACAGGCCGTAGCTCTGCTTCCTGACCAGCGTGGTGACAAGCAGCCAGCGGTCCTCCTGGGGCACGTACTCGTGGATATCCGTGGCGCCCTTGGCCTTCCAGAGGCACACGAAGATCCGGCTCCTGGCTTTGGCCGAGGCCACAGACGCCGCGGGGCAGGGCAGCTGAGAGGCGAAGCTCCAGGCCCCGTGGGACACCTTGAACTTCTCCACGGATGAGATGGCCTTCCGGTTGTACTCCCCGCCCACCGCGTACAGACAGCCCTCGTGGCCAATGAGGGTGAAGTTGTAGCGGGGCTGCTTGGGGCTCGGCACGGTGGACCAGGTGTCGGTGACGGGGCTGTAGCAGAACCCACAGTCCATCACCTTCTTGCTGACGTCGTGGACCCCGCCGACGATGTACAGCTTGTTGTCCAGGACGGCCAGCCCGGCCTGGGTGGTGCTGCTCTCCTTGGGCAGGTGGCTGAGCACCCTCCAGTCCCGAGTGTCCTCATCCAGGTAGCACACCGTCCTCTGGATGTCCTGCACCAGCTCCGGGGACGGCGCGTGGCTGCACACCGCCATGTAGGTGCAGGGCGCCAGCGAGTCGATGTACTCCACCAGCTCGGCGGGCAGCGACCACAGCTCCTCCCTCAGCTCGGAGCGCATGTCCCGGATGAACAGGGCGGCGCGGTGGGCCAGCTCCCGCACGCCGTAGCCGAAGGCCGTGTGGCACATGAGCAGGCAGTTGTCGGAGTCGATCAGGTCCACCAGGTGGCCGGTGAGGGCGCGCACCTGGAGGAAGGCGGCCACCTCGATGGCCTCCACCAGCTCGTTGGCGCCCAGCGCGGGCCTCTCGCCGCGGAGAACGCCCAGCATGGCCACGAAGCCGGCCGCGCCCAGCCCCCGCAGGTGGAGCTCCGTCTGCAGGCACTCCCTCATGCCCGACTGGTACAGCGCCCGGAAGTACTCGCAGTGGTCCGTGAGGAGGGCTTTGTCCACCACGAACACCCGGCCGCCCACCGTCACCGCCAGGCTGTCGCCGCGCCCCTGCGAGCCTTGTGGATCCCACGGCTGCGGCTCCGGGCTCCCGCCCCCCGGTCGGAGGCAGCTGCCCGCCTCCGTCTCCTCACCGGCGGGGATCTTCATCGCCGACCGGGACATGAGCTGCCTACGGGAGACACAGGAACACACGCATCGCCTTGGTAGAACGGATACCCTGCATGGGGGCGCTATCGGGTAGCAGCTGGGAGGCGGGGCTCGATCCAGGGCAGATGCACTGGACGATGCGGACTCCGTTTGCATTTGTTTATCCAAACACACAGGAATAGAGGCGTCTATTCTAGGCAGACGTGTGGTACAGTTGTAGCAGAGTATGATGATCTGTTGTAAGGGGAGACTGCTTAGTTGGAGATTGTCTGTGTGCGTGTGTGTGTGTGTGTGTGTGTGTGTGTGTGTGTGTGTGTGTGTGTGTGTGTGTGTGTGTGTGTGTGTGTGTGTGTGTGTGTGTGTGTGTGTGTGCGTGTGTGTGTATTTGTGGAGAAGGGAGGCGGGTATGCAGACAATGCATCGACCCCTTTGTGTGCTGGGGCCAGATGAGGTGTCTGTCCTTGTGCAATAAGGTCGAGCTGTAACAATATGTCCTGTTTCCCCGGGCCCTGCATGGCTTTCACAGAGCCGTCTGGGGCCCTGGGGGAAACTAAGGCCACGTCCACCCACCTGCTGAATCCTCTTAGATAGCATTACTTTATTGCATGTAAAATAATAATACGAATATTATTAATATTTACACCATGTATCGTTATAATTGTTATCTATTTTATAACGAATCACATTAGTAACTATGAAAAATGTTCTGCTTTGTGATTTTACTTAATTTTGTAACTTTTAGGTTAGGTTTTTAGGATTAATATTTACCTTTTGTTCAATGTATAATTATGATTTTGATAAAAGTTTATAGATTTTACTTTAGGAATTTGCCTATATTAGGTTAACTTCAGCCCTTGAGACACCCATGGCTCACTCTTCTTAGGTTTTCTTCCAAACAAAATCATCCTAACGTTCTAAATCTAACGGAGGTTACCAAAGAGAAAGATTTGTGTTCCTTTTTTGAACATAAGACCTACTTCCATTTCCTTAAATGGAAATCAGCCGTCAATCATTCGCCGAGGCTGTCTCCTGCAGGCTGGTTTTCAGTTGCGCAGAACCTCTTCGTTCAGAGTCCCATTGAACGTTAGGATAACTTTTTTTTAACGTTTCGCTTGGAATTTTCTAGGTAAAACCATTGATGGATTTGATTGGATATTTTTTTAAGAATTATTGCGACAATTTACGGACAATGGTAGACCTCGTGTTGTTATTGGATTCATTCGTCAGCATAACAAGCCTTTATTTTCCGTTTTAAAGTTACTTTTCTCAGCTCTTTGTTTATTTGGTCAACTCTTAGAAAGGCGGGTACGTCTAAACTAGAATAGATCCTACCATCATGTTCGGGAAAGGAAAGACGTGTCATTTTGCTGCTGTCCCAGAGAGATACCTCGCCGAGTGCAATCTGGTGGTTCTTGGGGTGATGGGATCTGGAAAATCAGGTAGGGGGCCTAGTCCTGGGTTTAATCCGACTACATTCGATAAAAGCCTTTTAAAAAGGCTATCTCGATAAATGTCACTATGTACTTTTTAACTATTACTTTTTCCACTTAGCATAATAGTTCAACCTAAACGAAAACTTGATTAAATCCTCTTTAAATATTTTTGTTACTCTTTCTGTGTGATTTCAAGTTTAAGTATAATTTATTAGCAATTGTGATCGCACTGGTAAATTGCGGGATGTCAAAAAGTGATGGGATGTTTACAGGACAGAAGTTCTCATGCCCCTAAGTGTGACCCCCAACCTCAACCCCCCCCCCCCCCCCCCTCCCCCCTCGGGTGCATCCGACTATCTTCTTAAAAACTAATTTCTCTCTTCCCTCTTTCATTCCTTTCTTTCTTTCTGTCCTTTATTTTTCGGTTTGTTTGTTCCTTTCTTTCTTTCTTTCTTTCTTTCTTTCTTTCTTTCTTTCTTTCTTTCTTTCTTTCTTTCTTTCTTTCTTTCTTTCTTTCTTTCTTTCTTTCTTTCTTTCTTTCTTTCTTCATCCCTCCTCAGCCTTGACCGTTAAGTTTCTTACCAAACGCTTCATCAGTGAATACGACCCTAATCTTGGTGAGTTTTATCTGCATTTTAAAATTTCTGATCACATTTGCAATACTTTTTCCGAAATGGCACAGAAGAAAAATCCTTCTAAGCGTAATACTAAGTCAACCAAACTGCTCCCCCAGAGGATATCTACTCATCAGAAGAGATGATAGACCACCAGCCTGTGATGGTGAAGGTCATGGACACTGCCGATCAGGTACGCCACAACATTTCATAACCCAAGTACTATCTTCACCTTTATAACATGTTTCCTCACATTTCATCAAACAAGTGGCTCGATGACGTGTGTACTTGATATCTAACCTGACTGCGTCCATGTCTGTCCGGACCAGGACGGGCCGGTGAACTGCGAGCGCTACCTGTCGTGGGCCAGTGGCTTCATGGTGGTGTACAGCATCGACAACATGCAGAGCTTCAAGGGCTGCCAACGCTACCTGGAGGCCCTGGCCCTCCACCGAAAGGCCCTCCACCTCGACGTCCCCGTCCTGCTGCTGGGGAACAAGGTGGACATGGAGAGACACAGGTGGGTCCCACCGGGCTCAAAGGGCCGAGATGGAAGACGACATTTATTATGGAGAGTTCATTCTTCATTTTTACAGTTATGATTTACTCCTATTTAGTCATTCTCTCTCTTCAGACACTTTTAAGCTTCCTTCAGTGGATTTGTTCGAATCATTTGATTCATTGAATTTGTGAGCCGGTAGGGGATGGTTCTCTTGCGTAAGGAGTCCTACGGAGAGATTATCTTTCTCTTATCTCTCCCTCTCTTATATTTTCTCTCTTTCTCTCTTATCTCTCTTATCTTTCTTATCTCTCTTATCTTTTCTCTCTTATCTCTCTTATCTCTCTTATCTCTCTCTCCCTCTCACACACTCACACTCTCTCTCTCTCTCTCTCTCTCTCCCTACCCATCTCCCTCTCTCCCCCTCCCTCTCTCTAAATTATCTCTCTCTCTCTCTCTCACTCTTTCTCTCTCTCTCTCTCTCTCTCTCTCTCTCTCTCTCTCTCTCTCTCTCTCTCACTCTTTCTCTCTCTCTCTCTCTCTCTCTCTCTCTCTCTCTCTCTCTCTCTCTCTCTCTCTCCCCTCTCTCTCTCTCTCTCTCTCTCTCTCTCTCTCTCTCTCTCTCTCTCTCTCTCTCTCTCTCCCCCTCTCTCTCCCCCCCCCCCCCCCCCCCCCCTCCTCCAGGCAGGTGAGTAAGAGCGAGGGCGCCTCGCTCGCTGCCCGCTTCGGGGGCCAGTTCTACGAGGTGTCGGCCTGCCTGGACTTCCTGTCGGTGCAGCGCGTCTTCCACGACGCCGTGAGGGAGGTGCGGCGCGAGGCGGACCGCAGCCCGCCGTTCCCGCCCCTGTGCAGGGGCGAGGACAGGCCCCTGGTGGGGATCGCCTCCGCCCACACCTTCACCACCCCCTGCTACAAGGAGCTGCCCGCGCCCGCCACCGCCAAGCTGGTCACCGTGAAGTCCTCCCGGGCGCAGAGCAAACGCCGCGCCCCCACGCTCACCCTGCTCAAGGGGTTTAAGATCTTCTGATGGGGGGGCCGTGGTGGGGTGCTCCTCGATTGGGGGGCTCCCTGAAGGAGGGTACCCCGATGGCTGGCTCCATGATGGTTGGCTCCGTGATGGTTGGCTCCGTGATGGTTGGCTCCGTGATGGTTGGCTCCGTGATGGTTGGCTCCATGATGGTTGGCTCCATGATGGTTGGCTCCGTGATGGTTGGCTCCGTGATGGTTGGCTCCGTGATGGTTGGCTCCATGATGGTTGGCTCCATGATGGTTGGCTCCATGATGGGTGCTTCATCGCCTCAACCACATTGTGGAAACTTGAATGAAACACTCAAACATAACGCACGTGCGTGGTAACGCACAAAAGGAGATTGGTACGACGCCAGTGACAATCATTTCTTAGCGGATCCAAGCCGAAGCTTTTCCCGTACTCTGTGGACATCGGACTGTGTGGAGATGTATAAGCTGCAGACCTTTCAATGTTAAGTCTATTTTCGAGACAGATTTTTATGGAGGGATTATAGGCGTAGTGTAGTTTGTTCACTGTATGATTTATCTTTGGTACATACCGAGCATTGTGTCGATATGTAGATCCCTACAGGAACACACAACTAGATGTCTAACGCTGCCACCTTTAGGGGTGGGAGGATAGTGTTTTGATAAATAGATTGCATATTTGTGAATGTGTTTCAATAGTGTGATACTTTTATATACAACTTTTATCAAACCAAAATGTAAATATGGTTACAATGAACAGAATTAATTATGATTTAGGTTCTTGTCATATATCAGACACACATGATAGCATACCGACAGAAATCTGTATTACCAACACAAATGCTTTGTCTCAAGAACTTTATAGACCACAAGTTTTACTCTAGGGGTTGAGGATGATTTAATTTCTTGTATCAGATGATCATACATTTGTACAATTCAAACAAGCATTAAAAAAAGACATAAACAAAACAAGGTATGACACAAAGCAACAACAGATGATATGTTTCTAACGTATACACAAAGGGTACAAGATTAATTCATAAGATGAAGTTGGGCTTGTGTTCAAGCCATGAGAAGATGGATTTAAATTTCAGATGCAGTAACCCCCGTCCCGCTGCAACTCCTCCATATCCTTTCATTCTATCTTTCCATTCATTATCTGCTGAACCCCATCGTCACTACACGCCCCACACTCCTGCTTCACCAAAGACTCATCTCTGCTACTCTCCTCCATGTGTGGGGTCTGCTCAATGCACCCCTCGCCCTTCCCCTCCTCCTCCTCCTCCTCCTCCACCTCCACCTCCACCTCCACCTCCTCCTCTGGCAGGGGATCTGGGTAGAGGGTGGAGACGTTGCCGTCCCTCCACGTCACCACGATCTCCCCCTGGCTCAGACCCGCCCCGTCGAGGGCCGGGGGGGCCGGGCTGTGGCCCTGGGGGGGGGCCTCGAGGTCATTGTGGCCCTGGAAGTCGTTCAGGGCCTGCAGTTCCTCGCCACCGGGCTGTCGGGCCAGAGCGGCTGCTGCTTTGTACTTGGCTATCTCCCTCCGGTTCCTGCTCAGAGGAACAGGACTGGAGTCAGTTGGAATGAACGTTTAAAACATCCAAACATATATTAACAAAAACGGTTGAATCGTTCGTGAGGTTTGGCGTCTGGGGATGTATTTATGACATTCTGTTTGACAAGCTGACGTCACCAGGCAAAAGTTTTCAGCCAATCAGAAACAAAGCCATTTCATAACCTGCGTTTGACTCTGTCCCTCTGGTCTGAGTTAAGTGTTTGTTTACTCTCTAAGGGACTCTCGGTTTGTGCATTACATCAAACAAAAAAGCTATAGGGCGACAATTCTATAATACAACTTGTTTTACAGTTTGTTTTGAAAGGGGGTACATACTTGTTGGCCATGGAACCCATTCCCAGAAGCAAAAAGCCCACAAGCAGGGAGACAAAGGAAAGTCCCAGCATTACAAACTTCCATATGGTGGCTGGCATTGGGAAGAGAACACAATGTTAGAATGCATATTACATGTGCAGTAAATCTTCTGGCACTATAGTGAGGCTGGCCAACGTTTCAGCACACCGGGCTGATCAAAGACAGCATTTGAAGCTGGGTAAATTGTAAACGTAAGCACCTCTTTACAGATGGCATGGGTAAGGTTTATTGACGCGCAGAGATCTAAGTTCCTTTTATTGTTTAAACTTGGACTTCTTAATACTGTAGATCAGCAATGCCCCCCTTTCGGAAGCCATGGTTGACTTCATGCGTCAGAAGAGTACAGTACACAAACATTCACACTACAATCTTTATTCGTTTTTTGGCATCTGCATTTCACAAGACTCAAAGTTAAACATCTATCAGGCCTATAAACTTGATATGGGAGATCTGCTGATAACCTGAAATGAGTTTGACTCAACTAAATTCAACTCAATTTGAATAGCCAGCACATTCAGTACAACTGAGTACATAAAACCACAGCAACAATAGCATTACTTACGGTCCTCCGTGCGATAATACCAGCTCAGAAACTTCTTCTGCTCCTCTGTCATGCCGGCCATTGCATCTCTGGGATCCATGCTCTCGCTGGGTTTCTCGAACTCTCCTGGCTCTCTGGACGCCCTTTTGGATCCTGTGACAGGGCTGGAGAGTTAGCCACGACCGCCTTGCTTCACAGCAGCAGCACGACCTGCTGCTGTCCCCGATCCGTCCCCTGATAAGTTCAAACATCGTCCCCTGTGCCAGGATCAGCCCCACAATCAAAGTGTTTGCCTGTGCTTATGGAATCAGGTATTACAGAAGGTTAAAACAAATAAAAACAACTCTCACTGAGGATCTCCTGGCAGATATCTCCCTCGTCCAGCGACCTCCATCTCCCACTGCGCTGGGAGAGCGGGGCCAGAGCTGGGCTCAGGCTGTCGTCCACAGAGAGCTCCAGCCCGCTGCTCACACTGATCAGCCTGCTGCGCAGACAGTCCCACAGCATCTCCTCCTCCTCCACCACCCCAGCTCCTCCTTCTCCTGCTCCTGCTCCCTGCACCACCACCACCCCCTCCTCCTCCTCCTGCTCTTCCATGGCCGGGCATCCCACGGTCCGCACCAGGTCGGTGCCGAGTCGGCCGGCCAGGCACCTGTCTGAGCCCAGGTTCCTCAGCACCCTCCGGTTCCACCAGACCCACTGCTGGAACCGGGAGTCCAGGTTACACCGGCCGAGCCCCACGGCGCCGGGGCCGGGGCCCGGACCGGCCTGGTCCTCCAGGCACAGGCTGTGGTGCGTGTTGTGGATCAGGAATCCTGTCGCCTCTGAAAGTGTCGATAAGAGCGTTGTTATAAGGAGCAGGGTGTGGATACAGTCGTTGGTCTCGGTGGGCATCGGTGTATTGTAGAGGACAGCATGAGGGTCGTTTGAGGGGAAGGAAACGTTACCGTGACAGAGGACCAGCAACGTGATCCAGGCATACAGCATGTCAGCACACCACGGGGAAGACTGTTGAAAGGATCAACATTTGTGGGATACCTTCAATGTCAAAGCATTCACTGTAATTGGATTTGAGGCAATTCATGAGGACTAGTATAATACATTTGTAGACATAGTTTATACAAAGAAGACACACAAATTAAAAACATGATTTCCAAAAGGTTTTCTTTCTGTCGACATAAAAACTAAGCAAATATCCGAGTCCTATTTCTCCACAGTAGCTTCTTAGTAATCAGTCAGGCTGACTGAACTCTGATAGCTACAGGCAGAAACCCACTGCTAGTAGATAACGGGAGATTACCATGATTGGGAAATGATTATTAGGCTCTAATCATTTGTTTTTTTATCCTATATAACAAATATTAATATCAAACATAGACGTGCACGTGCACACACACACACACACACACACACACACACACACACACACACACAAACACACACACACACACACACACACACACACACACACACACACACACACACACACACACACACACACACACACACACACACACACACACACACACACACACACACACACAGGTAAAGGTAACTCACTGATGTGTGGTTCTCTGGGCTCAGAGAAGCAGCTGGAGCAGGGCAGGAAGTGTGGACCTCAGGAGGTTCTTCTTCTACTAGTTCAGGAGGAAGGAGAGCTGGGACCAGGACTAAAGTCCACATGGGAGGAGCTCCTGTATGTCCTCCATTGCTGCAAACACATTTCTCCACAAGAGACACCTAAACGCATACGATGGGGTACAATATGCTCAAAATGTCGGTTTGTATTTCAAATAAATAAGTTGGTCTGCAGGATATTCTGCCAGGGTTGAAAAGATACATAATAAAAAGCTCATCATAGTACACTTATTGATGACATTTATTTTGGGGCAAAAGAGCGGGGTCCAACCAAGTAAATATTGCTATGGGTAATGGCGGTTCCTCTGAATAGTGAGGTCATTGACCTGTGTTGCTAGGTTACTATTTAGACAGCCTTGCCATAACCTTGCGTTTGCAGTTTGTGATACACTGTTCAAACAGCCGGTACACGTGCCCTGTTGTAAAGCGCACACACATTATGATGTCAAAGTTATACCTTTCATTTAATAAGTAATCTCTGCGTTATTAAAATCAAGAGTTCAATATGAGTATAGGTCTAGTTCACATGTTAAAGATTGCTGTGGTTTGGAAAAGATAATGGATTATTTTGATGACGTCCTTAAACGAAAACGAAGACTGTGATTTGTTGAAGAAAATAAAATGTTGAATGAATGATTAAAAGTAATAAAACATAATTCAGAGTTTAGATGGCACACCCTGCCCTATATGCCTTTGGGGACCATCCCGATATTATCGAATGGGTTCCGCCCTAAAGCCTTAATAACACTCAAATTGGACTTGTAATACCTCACTGGTGAAGCTGGTTAAGACCACTCAAACTAATGCTGTTTTGGTTGAATGGTTGGGGAACAATCATTTGGTTTTGGATAGACCATGTAGAGGACAGCGGTTTCCCTTTTAATATTCCCAGGTTAATGTTAATTATATAAATGGGAATTTATATTATAAAGGGTTGAAAGTGTAGAAGAAAAAAATTCCCTTTTTTTGAGTGGACGCTGTAGTCCACACGCCAGTCCACTAGGTGGCGGGATGCACATCTCCTCGAGATTTCCAAAACCCTGATAGCAGAAGATCGCCTCTCTTGCTGGACCGGAAGCATGCTGTCATGACTTCAGTCATGGCGGCGCCCTCCAGCAACGATATCAAGTCAAGGCAATGAGAGGAGAACTAAGAGATACAAGCATAGTCTGATGTTTGATGCTTTTATTCATCCTGTATGTCTTTGATCTCATGGGAGTCTCCGCATTGCGACTGAATGCGACCATCCATGAGTCATAACGTTGCTGCTCCGCACTTCTGTCCTCACTTCGTCTATGGGCAATCACTATTGATAATGAAACTATGATGTTGTTGCATATGTGGAACCATGTCAACACAAGACAACTTGCACTTAAGATACTTGGCCTCCGATGCCACAAACACTCCCGTGCATGTGTGGGACTGTTGGGTGAGAAAGCCCAGAGGTCCGAGTATAAACACTGTAGGCTCTGCTCCACATCTGCACCACCCTGGAGGATTCTGTTTTTTGGGACGGATGATTTTGCACTGGAGTCCCTTAAGTCTCTGACAGCCACCAGGTACAACCCGCTGCCGGATCGTTTCATACAGCTTCATGTTCAACATGAGTTTTGGTTTAATTTGATACATCCACTTTCAGCTTAATTGAGTAGAACGACAAGGAATAATGCTTTTCAAATTTATTGAGTAACCTTATTTTGAAAGCAAATGGTCAGATCAAGGCATCATTGCTGTCTGTCATTTTTCTTAGTGTAGTGTCTTTTTTACTCATGGAGAAATAAGTAAAGTTTGCTCAAGACTCTTTACCATCAAAAGAGTATAACTTTGCCATACTACCTTAACATGACAAAAGTCTGCTTATGATCTTTTCAGGGGATCTAATGAAAGCGTTGTGGCGTCTCTGGAGGTTGTTGCTCTGTCCAACAACGTTCCCGTGAAGAAGTTTGCGGACCAAAACGGACTTCCCGTCCACATCTGGCCTGTCGTAGACCTCCAGGGTCGCTTTGATGTCGGGGTGGTGGTATCGTTCGGCTGCTTACTCAAAGAGCGACTCATACGCCAATTTCCATTGTGAGTAACTATACAAACTCTTTATCAAGTGTACTTTACATGTAAATGTTACATTTGGGACAGTTAGCAGACGCTTTTACCCAAAGCGAATTACACAAAGTACATTTGTCAGAAGAAGGAGAAACCATATATTGTTGTCAGTACAGTAAGGATGTTCATAGACCCAAGTAGCAAGCACAGATAATCGCTAGGTTAACCCATTCCCCGTACACAAGAGATAGCTAGGATAAGATGCTAAGCAACTAATTAATATATGTTATTTTGTCCTTTAGTAGGAGTTTCGACAGTGTGAAACACTGTGTGCGTCTTTGTGCCCGACTACAGGGGAATCCTCAACGTGCACCCGAGCCTGTTGCCACGGTGGCGAGGTCCAGCGCCGGTGTTCCATACCGTCCTGCACGGAGACGCCATCACAGGGGTCACCATCATGCAGATTCGGCCCTGTAGGTAGGAGCCACTCTCACCCTGTGTCGGTGGTTCATCGCAGACAGACCTTATAGCACAGTGAGGGGCCTTTATCCAGAGCGGGACTCAAGCTTAACTTCTACCTCTACGTCGAAAAAAAGCCGGCACGGGTCTCAAGGTTAGCTGTGGCCGCCGTAGCTTATGTGCGCCTCTCTGTGTAACTCTACGTCTGGAGAAGAGCCATGATCGCTACAGCCGGTGGACGCCCATGTCGGCTATCGACACTGAAGTGGGATTCAACCTTTAAAGTGAATTCATGTAATAAAGGAGCGAACATCTTTGATCAACGACCAGGACAGTGGGGAGCGAACCCAGCCCCCTTTGGCTGAAAGTCGGCCACCATATGAGCCACCACATTAACCGCAAACAGCTTACTATTTTTCTTATACTTGTATTAACCAAAGGACTTGATTCAATGCATTCTTTGTGCCATAGGTTTGATGTGGGGCCCATACTCCGCCAGGAGACTTACTCTGTGCCCACACACTGCACTGCTGACCAGCTAGGGGCTACCCTTGCCACCAGGGGGGCCCATCTGGTAAGCCCCTCTCTGTCTGTCACTCTGCCCATTAGGGCTTTGACTTTTGCCCAAAATCATATTCGAAGTTTGTTTGTTTATTGATATTAATATTCGAATATATATTAATAATATTTTTGACCATTAAATGCCTTCAGTAAGACCTATATGGTATAAAACGTAGGTTGTATATGTTTTGTCCACCAGAGGGCAGTGTATCAGTCAACGTCAAACTGAATGCATTCGGTTTCATCAAAATAAAGATAAATAAGCCATCAAAAATAAAGTCAAATAAGCCAGTCAGTCTAAACTGAAAAGACAAGACAAATTTCAATCTCCTCCACGTGGGCTGTTGTCGGTGTTGACGCGGCCATTGTTTTGCTATAAAATACAACATTTGCCGGACGGTGCTGTGTCTGAAATCGCACAAATCGCAAAATTTGAGACCGACGTGCTCTACAGATGTAAATAAAATTATACATATTTGGTTTGTTTTTCAGTACAACTACAATGATTTGGGCGCTATCCGACCAATGTTTTTATGTTGTTAATTCTGTAATCAGTTGGTATCAGGAACGATAACGTGAATACTGCTAGATCGCTCATACAGGCGACTAACGGAAATGATCAAGCAGCAAAAAAAATACCACAGAAGAAGAACCGTCAAACTGCAAACTCATTTCCGGTAGGTGCGCGAAGGCTGTTTTGACAGTGAACTGTAGAAATGAGAGCACTGCGCCTATAAGTGTACTGTAGGGATAATGAAGTGCACTCAATCTAAGTGCACTTGCGTGAGTGCGCGATTTCAGACACAGCACATGACGCTAACGCCACCTACAGGAGCCCAGAAGACCAATAATAGCCTCGCTACTGAGCTCGCGATTCATAACTTCACCAGGCGTGAAAAAGCCTCGGAATCTGAATTGAAAACAATGTTCAAGCAAAGACATTTACAAAAAATAATGCCCATAACAGGTTCGAATATTAAGGGCTGCCTAATATTCGTCAGAATATTGATTTCTTTTTTGATATTATTCATTATTGTATTTGAATAACGAAGTTCTGAGTCAAAGCCCTACTGCCCATTGACCACCAGAGAAAGGTTTGTGACTGCATTTATGAGTCCCGTCTCTTAATTCCAGCTGATGGACACACTTAAGACACTTCCAGAGAGACTTGCTAACAAAGTGGAGCAAAACCAGACGGGAGCAACATCAGGTACGTTCTGGTTTGAAGCACATGACCTTTCAAAATAAATGCCTGTTTATTGTGAACTTGTGATAACCCAACCTCCATCATAGCTCCCAAAATTAGTATTTCAATGAGCTGGGTGTCGTGGGAGGACCAGACCTGTGGAGAGATCGATCGTCTGTTTCGTGCCATTGGCTCACGGGTGAGGGAAGTAGATACGTTTCTGTTTTTCTAGGGTTGTTTAGGACTTGTCTTTATAATGTATGCTCATCATTCATTATCCACTGCTTTAGATTCCCTTGAGAACCCTATGGATGGGAAAGACCATCAAACTTCTGGACTTTGTTGGAAAATGTGACATTTCGTTATCAGGTACAAAATTACAATTTCAAAAAAGTATAAATTAATTTATTCTAGGATTGGAGGAATTCTCATGAAATCTGATTTCTCACTTGATTTGTGCATTTTTAAGGTCATGGAAGGCCACCAATTCCTGGTTCGATCATCTATCTTAAAATGTCAAACACGTTGGCAGTCTGTTGCAAGGTATGCAAGACAAAAATAAATCATATGTTTCCTTTGTTAATGATTAACATCTTGGGTTCAGAATATCTGACGGAACTGAATTTGGATTTAATTGTGACATTTATTAACACAAACCATAATATGAATGAGACCCAGTGTGACCTGATTGTTATGTTTGTCACTTCAATTTAAAATGGACGTTCCAGGACGACTGGGTGGGATTCAAGGCTGTTGTATTGAAGAAACGGCTGTCAGCAGCAGACTTCTACAATGGATACATGCACCACGGCCTAACGGGAAAGCCTTCACATCAGCCAGAACAATGCTTGTTCATCAGCAACAGAACTGAAACATCTAAAGGCACAGAACTGAAAGAAACGATAGCATAGCTTTTGAGGTGTCAATAAAATACTAATTTTGTTGCTCTGTATTTAGTATGTCTGTTTTAAGACATTTCCCTGTACAAATGTGTTGATCTGAAATTCCAAAGGTGTGATACATAAATGTACCGTTAATTGAAAACATTTATTTCTATAAATAAACAAAAACAAGGTCATAAAACATATGGCATGTATAATTTCTCTGGTATGTGATGAGGTCCGTTATAGCACATTCTAGTTGCTGTGGAACAACTGCACTAGGAAGTTGGGCAGGAAGGCGAATATAATGCGTGGTGCATGGATGGGGCATAATAAAAAGAACAACCCAAGTTGTATGGCTGTGTGTATGAGATTACTTTTTTGGCTTACAGCTCATCCACAGCCTACTTCCCGATTGTAATAACCACACACTAAGAAATGCTGATTATATATCCTTTTTGTGATGTTTTTTTCGAGTTCAGCAAAACCAGTAGCCTACTCAATAACTACACAACAAAAAATTATGTATAAAGACAGACCGATATATACATAGTTGTCTGATTGTCTAGGGTAGTTATATCTGGTTTTGATTAAGCCCACTTGGTCACATGACATGGAAGCTATTAAAAAAAACTGCAATTATCTTTTATATCTTGCATTCAGGGCTTTCGTAGTTTCCACATTAAGCCAATTAGGGCATCACAACAGATTAACTCTCACCCTATTCTACTGCATTCGCAAAATCACTGTTTCTAAAGCATCTAATGTTTCAAATCCATCACAGCGCTGTTTTGATTTAAGATAATCAGCACAGATTTGAGATCTGCTCAGGAACACAGACATTGACATTAAATGTTCTTCATCAGCCTGTCCTCTTGGTCTCTAAATATTAGTCCTGTATTCTACTCCACAAATGTATTGTTGGTTTATGTTAATGATACAGAATGCTATGTAAATAAAGTTATTTTTATTACAGATACATTATGGCATTAGTACATCAGGTATTTGTTTCTGTGTCATCAGTAGTGGTTTAGTAGGAATGACTATTCACAGCGTGTAGAAGGTAAATATAGGCGGTACCAATTGATACACATATCTCTACCAAGGCTAATACATTTGAAAAGGTTTTGTATACAACATGGCATTAATGAGTCCAAAGAGAAGCGTGTGTGCAGGGTGTGTGTGCGTAAGTCTGCGTGCGGGTACGTGTGTGTGTGTGTGCGTGCGTGTGTGCGTGCTCCTCATTCAGTTGGCGGTTGGCTTTGCATCATCACGACCTGGGTCTGAGAAAAATAAGATGGATGAAAAGAGATGGGATATGGAGAGAGAGAGGGAGATGAAAAGAGATGGAGAGATGAGATGGAGCAAGATAAGAAGAGATAGAGAGAGATGAGATGGAGAGAATAAGATTAAGAGAGAGAGATGAGATGAGATGTGAAGAAGAGGGGAAGAGATTACAAAAGATAGCCGATAATTTGTGTGTTTAAGTGTGTGTGTGTGTATTGGCCACCAGTGTGCGTGCATGCATTTGTGTGTGGGTGTGTGTGTGTGTGTGTGTGTGTGTGTGTGCGTGTGTCTTTTAACTAGTCACCTTGCTACCAGAGGAGCGTAGAGCGGTACCGGCAAGTGCTGACATGGTGAGGAAGATGAACACTCCTACGAAGGTGTAGACCTCAATCACCAAGTACAAAATGAACACCAGAACCTACAAACAAAAACGCCACACATACACACACACGCTCAATCTTTTCATCCCGGTTAATTTAAACTGAGTTCCCACTGCTTTACTAAGCTTCAATGCGTAGAAGTAATTACATGTGTCTTTATTATTAGGTATTCCTGAGGTTTGATGTCTTTTTTTACAACACCTACCTGGGCTGTCAGTATACCCATAACAATTAGATAAGTTAATAAGATGGGCCTGCCTCTGTCTGAGAATATTTCAATTCTCTCTCACTACCGGGTCATTTCTGACCAATCAGGGTATCTCTTTGCTGATTGGTTCAGAGAAACCATGTTCCCTGTCAATCACAGTTGTCGAAATGCAACATTTCTCAATAGGGAGAAACATAGGGATAGATGCACATAAACATCTTCAATCGACCGCCTATCAGTTATGGAGAGTTTGATTAGGGCGCATGACCAGAATGTCTGCCCAGCACTAGCTACTCGACCAAAAAATCTCTTACTTGGCCTTCCTGCCCATAATCGCGATACCGAAGGGTGAAATGTCCATGCAGCAAGATGGGCAGAACTATTAGAAAGGCCACCAACAGCGTCCCCAGCAATGCCACGATGCTAATAGCGAAACTAGCTGTCACCTGGGGACAGAGAAGAAGAACAGGGAGGGGTTTTTGTACAAGCTAGACGGCATTGTTTAACACCAAACACTTCTTTCATTTTCATTGAATGGATAAGCAGAGATATTAACAATTATTATCACAAGATTAAAGATTGTATTGCAAAACATACCGTTTTTTTGGTCGGGTTATACTCCGTAACGATGTACAGTATTCCACACACAATGAACTGTAAGTAAAAATGTGCAGCTCTCAATGATGCCATATGCTTTAAATTAGGTATTCAATTAATTAATTACAATCGAAAATTGTATCTGGTTAAAATCAAGGGATCAATGATTCATTTGATTATAACAATATAAAATATTTATATATCCAGGAGATTTCCATTCAATTATGCTGTAGGTAAGATTTAAGAATTTAGTGAGTGAAATGCGCTGTGAGAATGTCGGTTTATAGTTGACTGTGCCTGCCTCTGTTTCAGATCATTTATGGTTTGGACCATCTCTTCCCTGATTTGTCTGTGGAATCCTGCCTGTCAATAACAGGAGGGTGAATGCAACACTTCTTAATGGCAGAGAAACTCGGGGATAGGGCCTAAAAAAAAAAAAAATTGGTTCCTGTTGGTTGTCAGTTGAGGTCATGGGTAGGTAGGGAATTTATTTTATTTTTTTATTTTATTTTTTCCAGCGGCAGCGAATGATAGTTAGGTTGTTTTCGTTTAGAAACGAGAAAATTCGCTCATCCATTTTTTTTTTTTTTTTTTTTTTTATAATAATTTGGGTCGAACATAAATAGACAGGGTCGGTCGAAAACCGGAACCAAACTTGATTAGTTTCCAAATCTTGCTATCTTCTGCTCTCTTCCCCTATCTCATAAAACTCTTAAATCTTACAGCAGATTTACTCAAAATGCACCCACTGTACATTTCACCCAAATAGGCCTACTTTCATTTCTCGGTGCAGTGGACTACTAACCATTGGGCTGAGCCAGAAGCCTGGCTGGATGTACGGACCAAACCTTTCCATCGAAGCGACCTCGCTCAGTGGGATGGACAGAATGAAGAACGAGGAGCCAAGGATCAGCAATACGATCTGATGTAACACAGCCACACACACACACACACACACACACACACACACACACACACACACACACACACACACACACACACACACACACACACACACACACATGACATAATTCAACAAGGCCACTTCACAAATGTCAAATATTATATCAAATATTTTCATCTTGAGTATATTAAAATACACAATGTGTCACTTATCAGATGTTAAAGACAATAATGCGTGTTTAAATTGTAATTGTGCGAATACATGCATGTGTGTGTGTGTGTGTGTGTGTGTGTGTGTGTGTGTGTGTGTGTGTGTGTGTGTGTGTGTGTGTGTGTGTGTGTGTGTGTGTGTGTGTGTGTGTGTGTGAGTGTGTGTGTGTGTGTGTTGTGTCTTACACCGATGATCTTGGGTTGTCCCTTGATGAAGCGGTGCAGGGGTTTGTCTCCGCCCAACACGGTGTTCTTCTGGATAATTGTACATTTTGCATGGCCTGAAAGAAGATTGTGACAGGAATCATCATTAAAAGCGGTTGAACTGTTTCAGGCGGTGCCGGCCGTTCATAAAGGTTAAAAAGAAATGCATAAAACAAAACAATAGGCTACATATTAATATATGACCATGTGATAGCAGCATCCTTGAAACCACACTGGCATTAGTGCGATTTCCTTGCAACCAAACTAAAACAACAATGGAGAGAATATGCAAGGAGAGAAGACTCTTTCATTTAAAAAATTGAAGCCCCAACTTCTTAGGTGTCGAGGTATTTCTCGATCACAGTCGTCCTGAATGGCTTCTAGTGTCCTGTCCCGACCAGGCGACCGCCCTTCTCATTTTAAAGCAACAGGGTCCATCTGTTTACAACAGGACACTTTTATTACAGCAATCCCCCAATTCAGCCTTGGCATCTACTAAATGCATTGAGTAGGCTAGTATAGGCCTACAGGATACATCACATAAGCAAAAAAATATCCAACAAAAACGCGATCAATATCACTATTGTCTCCGCCCAAAGCCTGGAGTGCATTGGGCTCTGCAGTTTGGATATGGCGCTGGATACTTTTACATGGAGATACTCCTACGTTTCAGATGTCAAGCAGCCCCAAAGAGTGTCAATCAAATGCTGTGAGGTTTGGAATATTAAGCCAAACAGGAACAGGTCTAGGCACTCTCATCAGAATATTGCTCGTTAGATATAACGTTTCCAAACATTTATTACATAATTTAAAAGCTTCAAGGACGCAAAATGAAACAGGAAGCACGCTTTCGCGAATCTTCCTCCAAATTGTCAAATCTATTGTTAAAAACCGCGTCTTACAAGTCCCACAAAGTCCCTACCAGACGCGACAAGGTTGGCGGGGAGAAAGTTTGACGCAAAATAACGTTTTCCACAAACCCGGTAATGCGTCGGTTTCGGAGCGTGCTGGATCCATTTTATGTGTGATAATTAAATGCTGGATTTGCAAAAAAGAGTGGAGCTCTTTGGTAAGTTTCAGCCCCTCTTACGCAACAGTCTCCAAGCCATCCGCAGTGCATCTGGACATGACTCACTGCTGCCAGTAACATCAGTTCCCTTTTGGTGACACAAAACATGCCCCCTCAAAGGCTCCGATTGTTTTGCAGTTCAAATCTGAAATCTAAGCTTCCATAGAACAGTGACCACAAAATCATCATAATGACCCAGGAAATATAACTCATTTGAAACGAGGAATCCTGTTATTGCTATTACCATTTAATAACAGTAACGATTGCTTGCCTGCTACACATGATATATTGTTTAAATCAGGGGTGTCAAACTAATTTTAGCTCAGGGGCCACATGGAGGTAATCTATTCCCAAGTGGGCCGGACCGGTAAAAATATGGCATCATTATGTAAAATTAAACATGCTGTGAGCACACCAAACACAGGTTTCCCATTTACTTCCGTGAATAAAAAGGACGATGACCATTTTTCTTGGAAAACTGCACTCTGTGTCCACCTTTCGTCTTTTTGACAGAGACATTTTGGGGCAATGAGAGTGCCAAAGCGCATAATGTTGAAAGTATAAGGCAGAACGACAAGGTAGCTCCGGGCTAGCTGCACTACCTGTTTATACTTGCTCCCTGCTCAGCCCCGGTATAAAGTTTGCAGTAGGGCCGAGCTCTCTGAGTGGCCAACGACGTGAGTCGCGTCGTAGGTCGCATTGGTCGCGACGCGAATGCCACAGTGGTACAAGCGGTAGTCATGCTAGGTTAGTAGCCTAATCATGAAGGCTAGTGTTCGATTCTCTCCACGGACGGTCACATTTTTGCTCTTTTATTCAAACTTATTGACGCAATCGGCCTCTTTCATTTTAACATTTCTGTATGATCTAGTACGATGGTATGATAATTATACGACGTAATGACGGGCTGCGACGCCTGGCTGCAATCGGCTGGCTGGCTGCGACGACAGGCCAGCCACGGCTGGCCACTGGCCGCTGGCTGCGGCTGGCAGCTGGCTCTGGCAGGCTGACCGACTTACGCCCCGTGCCCACTACCTCCGTCAGTTGTCCGTTGCCCATTGACTTTGAATGGGGACGGTCGCGCAATGCATTGTGGATCCGTCCGTTGACTTGGAGCGTTCGCCACCGTCAAAAAGTTGAAAAATGTTCAACTTTTTCGGCCGCGACGGATCCGTCATCCAATCAGATCGCGTATGCAAATTTAAGCACTGTGACGCGACTCGGGCTCTGACGATACTGGAAAGCGGGAAAGCGGGTCATCTTGCCTCGCAACAAGCAGGAAGAAGCGGGAAGAACCCGGCGAAGCGATTTGATTGGCTGACGGTTGCCTCTGCAAAGACTACTCCCCCATCCGTCAGCCACGCCTTCCCACGTCCGTTGACTGACGGTGCAGTGGGCACGAGGCGTTACGCCCCGTGCCCACTACCTCCGTCAGTTGTCCGTTGCCCATTGACTTTGAATGGGGACGGTCGCGCAATGCATTGTGGATCCGTCCGTTGACTTGGAGCGTTCGCCACCGTCAAAAAGTTGAAAAATGTTCAACTTTTTCGGCCGCGACGGATCCGTCATCCAATCAGATCGCGTATGCAAATTTAAGCACTGTGACGCGACTCGGGCTCTGACGATACTGGAAAGCGGGAAAGCGGGTCATCTTGCCTCGCAACAAGCAGGAAGAAGCGGGAAGAACCCGGCGAAGCGATTTGATTGGCTGACGGTTGCCTCTGCAAAGACTACTCCCCCATCCGTCAGCCACGCCTTCCCACGTCCGTTGACTGACGGTGCAGTGGGCACGAGGCGTAAAGCCTCGTGCCCACTGCACCGTCAGTCAACGGATTGTTGCGAGGCAAGATGACCCGCTTTCCCGCTTTCCAGTATCGTCAGAGCCCGAGTCGCGTCACAGTGCTTAAATTTGCATACGCGATCTGATTGGATGACGGATCCGTCGCGGCCGAAAAAGTTGAACATTTTTCAACTTTTTGACGGTGGCGAACGCTCCAAGTCAACGGACGGATCCACAATGCATTGCGCGACCGTCCCCATTCAAAGTCAATGGGCAACGGACAACTGACGGAGGTAGTGGGCACGGGGCGTTACGCCCCGTGCCCACGGGGCGTTACGCCTACATGTCTTAAATTAAGGTTCAGATTCTGAACCTTAATTTAAGTATAAACATAAGGTTCCCTTATGTTGATTTCATGACGGCCGATAAAAAACGACAGTTACCCCTCATGTTTTTTCCATGTTGATCAATTAAAAACGACAGTGTCACCCCTCATGTTTCATTTCATGAAAACGACAGTGTTACCCCCTATGTTTTAATGGATAAATATCAACAGTGTTACCCCTCATGTTTTTTTCATGACGGCTGATAAAAAACAACAGTGTTACCCCTTATGTTTTTTTTCATGACGACCAAAGAAAAACAACAGTGTATCCCCCTATGTTTTATTTGATGAATATCTACAGTGTTACCCCTTATGTTTTTTTCATGACGGCCGATAAAAAACGACAGTGTTACCCCGTATGTTTCATTTGATAAAAACGACAGTGTTACCCCTTATGTGTCATTTGATAAAAAACGACAGTGTTACCCTTATGTTTCATTTGATAAAAACGACAGTGTTACCCCTTATGTTTCATTTGATAAAAACGACAGTGTTACCCCTCATGTGTCATTTGATAAAAACGACAGTGTTACCCCTTATGTTTCATTTGATAAAAACGACAGTGTTACCCCTTATGTTTTATCAAATTATCATATAAAAAAAAAAACAACAACAGTGTTTTCCCTTATGTTTTTTTTCATGACGACCAATAAAAAACAACAGTGTTACCCCTAATGTTTTTTTTCATGACGACCAATAAAAAACAACAGTTATGTTTTTTTTCAAACCTTATGTTTTTTTTCATGACGACCAAAGAAAAACTACAGTGTTACCCCCTATGTTTTATTTCATGACGACCAATAAAAAACAACAGTGTTACCCCTTATGTTTTTTTTTATGACGACCAATAAAAAACATTGGTCGTCATGGTCGTTATGTTTATTTTTTTTAATGACGACCAATAAAAAAACAACAGTGTTACCCCTTTTGTTTCATTTGATAAAAACGACAGTGTTACCCCTTATGTTTCATTTGAAAAAAACGACAGTGTTACCCCTCATGTGTCATTTGATAAAAACGACAAAGTTACCCCTTATGTTTCATTTGATGAAAACGACAGTGTTACCCCTTATGTTTGATCAAATTATCATATAAAAAATAAAAAACAACATTGTTTTCCCTTATGTTTTTTTTCATGACGACCAATAAAAAACAACAGTGTTACCCCTTATGTTTTTTTTTTCATGACGACTAATAAAAAACAACAGTGTTACCCCTAATGTTTTTTTTCATGACGACCAATAAAAAACAACAGTTATGTTTTTTTTCAACCCTTATGTTTTTTTTCATGACGACCAAAGAAAAACTACAGTGTTACCCCCTATGTTTTATTTCATGACGACCAATAAAAAAACAACAGTGTTACCCCTTATGTTTTTTTTCATGACGACCAATAAAAAACAACAGTGTTACCCCTTATGTTTTATTTTTTTAATGACGACCAATAAAAAAACAACAGTGTTACCCCTTTTGTTTCATTTGATAAAAACGACAGTGTTACCCCTTATGTTTCATTTGAAAAAAACGACAGTGTTACCCCTCATGTGTCATTTGATAAAAACGACAGTGTTACCCCTTATGTTTTATCAAATGATCATATAAAAAATAAAAAACAACAGTGTTTTCCCTTATGTTTTTTTTCATGACGACCAATAAAAAACAACAGTGTTACCCCTTATGTTTTTTTTCATGACGACCAATAAAAAACAACAGTTATGTTTTTTTTCAACCCTTATGTTTTTTTCATGACGACCAAAGAAAAACTACAGTGTTACCCCCTATGTTTTATTTCATGACGACCAATAAAAAACAACAGTGTTACCCCTTATGTTTTTTTTCATGACGACCAATAAAAAACAACAGTGTTACCCCTTATGTTTTTTTTCATGACGACCAATAAAAAACAACAGTGTTACCCCTTATGTTTTTTTTTTTAATGACGACCAATAAAAAAACAACAGTGTTGCCCCCTTTGTTTCATTTGATAAAAACAACAGTGTTACCCCTTATGTTTTTTTTTCATGACGACCAATAAAAAACAACAGTGTTACCCCTTATGTTTTTTTTCATGACGACCAATAAAAAACAACAGTGTTACCCCTAATGTTTTTTTTCATGACGACCAATAAAAAACAACAGTTATGTTTTTTTTCAAACCTTATGTTTTTTTTCATGACGACCAAAGAAAAACTACAGTGTTACCCCCTATGTTTTATTTCATGACGACCAATAAAAAACAACAGTGTTACCCCTTATGTTTTTTTTTATGACGACCAATAAAAAACATTGGTCGTCATGGTCGTTATGTTTATTTTTTTTAATGACGACCAATAAAAAAACAACAGTGTTACCCCTTTTGTTTCATTTGATAAAAACGACAGTGTTACCCCTTATGTTTCATTTGAAAAAAACGACAGTGTTACCCCTCATGTGTCATTTGATAAAAACGACAAAGTTACCCCTTATGTTTCATTTGATGAAAACGACAGTGTTACCCCTTATGTTTGATCAAATTATCATATAAAAAATAAAAAACAACATTGTTTTCCCTTATGTTTTTTTTCATGACGACCAATAAAAAACAACAGTGTTACCCCTTATGTTTTTTTTTTCATGACGACTAATAAAAAACAACAGTGTTACCCCTAATGTTTTTTTTCATGACGACCAATAAAAAACAACAGTTATGTTTTTTTTCAACCCTTATGTTTTTTTTCATGACGACCAAAGAAAAACTACAGTGTTACCCCCTATGTTTTATTTCATGACGACCAATAAAAAAACAACAGTGTTACCCCTTATGTTTTTTTTCATGACGACCAATAAAAAACAACAGTGTTACCCCTTATGTTTTATTTTTTTAATGACGACCAATAAAAAAACAACAGTGTTACCCCTTTTGTTTCATTTGATAAAAACGACAGTGTTACCCCTTATGTTTCATTTGAAAAAAACGACAGTGTTACCCCTCATGTGTCATTTGATAAAAACGACAGTGTTACCCCTTATGTTTTATCAAATGATCATATAAAAAATAAAAAACAACAGTGTTTTCCCTTATGTTTTTTTTCATGACGACCAATAAAAAACAACAGTGTTACCCCTTATGTTTTTTTTCATGACGACCAATAAAAAACAACAGTTATGTTTTTTTTCAACCCTTAATAAAAAAAAAAAATAAATAAAAAAAAAAAACAACAACAGTGTTTTCCCTTATGTTTTTTTTCATGACGACCAAAGAAAAACTACAGTGTTACCCCCTATGTTTTATTTCATGACGACCAATAAAAAACAACAGTGTTACCCCTTATGTTTTTTTTCATGACGACCAATAAAAAACAACAGTGTTACCCCTTATGTTTTTTTTCATGACGACCAATAAAAAACAACAGTGTTACCCCTTATGTTTTTTTTTTTAATGACGACCAATAAAAAAACAACAGTGTTGCCCCCTTTGTTTCATTTGATAAAAACAACAGTGTTACCCCTTATGTTTTTTTTTCATGACGACCAATAAAAAACAACAGTGTTACCCCTAATGTTTTTTTTCATGACGACCAATAAAAAACAACAGTTATGTTTTTTTTCAACCCTTATGTTTTTTTTCATGACGACCAAAGAAAAACAACAGTGTTACCCCCTATGTTTTTTTTCATGACGACCAATAAAAAACAACAGTTATGTTTTTTTTCAACCCTTATGTTTTTTTTCATGACGACCAAAGAAAAACAACAGTGTTACCCCCTATGTTTTATTTCATGACGACCAATAAAAAACAACAGTGTTACCCCTTATGTTTTTTTTCATGACGACCAATAAAAAACAACAGTGTTACCCCTTATGTTTTTTTTCATGACGACCAATAAAAAACAACAGTGTTACCCCTTTTTTTTTTTTTCATGACGACCAATGAAAAACGACAGTGTTACCCCTTATGTTTTTTTTCATGACGACCAATAAAAAACAACAGTCTTACCCCTTATGTTTTTTTTCATGACGACCAATAAAAAACAACAGTGTTACCCCTTATGTTTCTTTTAATGACGACCAATAAAAAACAACAGTGTTACCCCTTATGTTTTTTTTCATGACGACCAATAAAAAAAACAACAGTCCATATGTTTTTTTTCATGACGACCAATAAAAAACGACAGTGTTACCCCTTATGTTTTTTTTCATGACGACGAATAATAAACAACAGTGTTACCCCTTATGTTTTTTTTCATGACGACCAATAAAAAACGACAGTGTTACCCCTCATGTCTTTTTTCATGACGACCAATAAAAAACAAGTTTTACCCATTATGTTTTTTTTCATGATGACCAATAAAAAGCAACAGTCTTACCCCTTATGTTTTTTTTCATGACGACCAATAAAAAACGACAGTGTTACCCCTTATGTTTTTTTTCATGATGACCAATAAAAAACAACAGTGTTACCCCTTATGTTTCTTGACCAATAAAAAACAACAGTGTTACCCCTTATGTTTTTTTTCATGACGACCAATAAAAAAAACAACAGTCTTACCCCTTATGTTTTTTTTCATGACGACCAATAAAAAACGACAGTGTTACCCCTTATGTTTTTTTTCATGACGACGAATAATAAACAACAGTGTTACCCCTTATGTTTTTTTTCATGACGACCAATAAAAAACGACAGTGTTACCCCTTATGTCTTTTTTCATGCCAATAAAAAACAAGTTTTACCCATTATGTTTTTTTTCATGATGACCAATAAAAAACAACAGTGTTACCCCTTTTGTTTTTTTTCATGACGACCAATAAAAAACGACAGTGTTACCCCTTATGTTTTTTTTCATGATGACCAATAAAAAACGACAGTGTTACCCCTTATGTCTTTTTTCATGCCAATAAAAAACAAGTTTTACCCATTATGTTTTTTTTCATGATGACCAATAAAAAACAACAGTGTTACCCCTTTTGTTTTTTTTCATGACGACCAATAAAAAACGACAGTGTTACCCCTTATGTTTTTTTTCATGATGACCAATAAAAAACAACAGTGTTACCCCTTATGTTTTTTTTCATGACGACCAATAAAAAACGACAGTGTTACCCCTTATGTTTTTTTTCATGACAACGAATAATAAACAACAGTGTTACCCCTTTTTTTTTTTTTCATGACGACCAATAAAAAACGACAGTGTTACCCCTTATGTTGTTTTTCATGACGACCAATAAAAACGACAGTGTTACCCCTTATGTTTTTTTTCATGATGACCAATAAAAAACAACAGTGTTACCCCTTATGTTTCTTTTAATGACGACCAATAAAAAACAACAGTGTTACCCCTTATGTTTTTTTTCATGACGACGAATAATAAACAACAGTGTTACCCCTTATGTTTTTTTTCATGACGACCAATAAAAAACCACAGTGTTACCCCTTATGTCTTTTTTCATGACGACCAATAAAAAACAAGTTTTACCCATTATGTTTTTTTTCATGACGACCAATAAAAAACAACAGTGTTACCCCTTATGTTTTTTTTCATGATGACCAATAAAAAACAACAGTGTTACCCCTTATGTTTCTTTTAATGACGACCAATAAAAAACAACAGTGTTACCCCTTATGTTTTTTTTCATGACGACCAATAAAAAAAACAACAGTCTTACCCCTTATGTTTTTTTTCATGACGACCAATAAAAAACGACAGTGTTACCCCTTATGTTTTTTTTCATGATGACGAATAATAAACAACAGTGTTACCCCTTATGTTTTTTTTCATGACGACCAATAAAAAACCACAGTGTTACCCCTTATGTCTTTTTTCATGACGACCAATAAAAAACAAGTTTTACCCATTATGTTTATTTTCATGATGACCAATAAAAAACAACAGTGTTACCCCTTACGTTTTTTTTCATGACGACCAATAAAAAACGATAGTGTTACCCCTTATGTTCTTTTTCATGATGACCAATAAAAAACAACAGTGTTACCCCTTATGTTTTTTTCATGATGACCAATAAAAAACAACAGTGTTACCCCTTATGTTTTTTTTCATGACGACCAATAAAAAACGACAGTGTTACCCCTAATGTTTTTTTTCATGACGACCGATAAAAAACAACAGTTTTACCCATTATGTTTTTTTTCATGATGAGCAATAAAAAACAACAGTGTTACCCCTTATGTTTTTTTTCATGACGACCAATAAAAAACGACAGTGTTACCCCTTATGTTTTTTTTCATGACAACGAATAATAAACAACAGTGTTACCCCTTTTTTTTTTTTTCATGACGACCAATAAAAAACGACAGTGTTACCCCTTATGTTTTTTTTCATGACGACCAATAAAAAACGACAGTGTTACCCCTTATGTTTTTTTTCATGATGACCAATAAAAAACAACAGTGTTACCCCTTATGTTTCTTTTAATGACGACCAATAAAAAACAACAGTGTTACCCCTTATGTTTTTTTTCATGACGACGAATAATAAACAACAGTGTTACCCCTTATGTTTTTTTTCATGACGACCAATAAAAAACGACAGTGTTACCCCTTATGTCTTTTTTCATGACGACCAATAAAAAACAAGTTTTACCCATTATGTTTTTTTTCATGACGACCAATAAAAAACAACAGTGTTACCCCTTATGTTTTTTTTCATGATGACCAATAAAAAACAACAGTGTTACCCCTTATGTTTCTTTTAATGACGACCAATAAAAAACAACAGTGTTACCCCTTATGTTTTTTTTCATGACGACCAATAAAAAAAACAACAGTCTTACCCCTTATGTTTTTTTCATGACGACCAATAAAAAACGACAGTGTTACCCCTTATGTTTTTTTTCATGACGACGAATAATAAACAACAGTGTTACCCCTTATGTTTTTTTTCATGACGACCAATAAAAAACCACAGTGTTACCCCTTATGTCTTTTTTCATGACGACCAATAAAAAACAAGTTTTACCCATTATGTTTTTTTTCATGACGACCAATAAAAAACAACAGTGTTACCCCTTATGTTTTTTTTCATGATGACCAATAAAAAACAACAGTGTTACCCCTTAAGTTTCTTTTAATGACGACCAATAAAAAACAACAGTGTTACCCCTTATGTTTTTTTTCATGACGACCAATAAAAAAAACAACAGTCTTACCCCTTATGTTTTTTTTCATGACGACCAATAAAAAACGACAGTGTTACCCCTTATGTTTTTTTTCATGACGACGAATAATAAACAACAGTGTTACCCCTTATGTTTTTTTTCATGACGACCAATAAAAAACCACAGTGTTACCCCTTATGTCTTTTTTCATGACGACCAATAAAAAACAAGTTTTACCCATTATGTTTATTTTCATGATGACCAATAAAAAACAACAGTGTTACCCCTTACGTTTTTTTTCATGACGACCAATAAAAAACGATAGTGTTACCCCTTATGTTTTTTTTCATGACGACCAATAAAAAACGACAGTGTTACCCCTTATGTTTTTTTTCATGACGACGAATAATAAACAGTGTTACCCCTTATGTTTGTTTTCATGACGACCAATAAAAAACGACAGTGTTACCCCTAATGTTTTTTTTCATGACGACCGATAAAAAACAACAGTTTTACCCATTATGTTTTTTTTCATGATGAGCAATAAAAAACAACAGTGTTACCCCTTATGTTTTTTTTCATGACGACCAATAAAAAACAACAGTGTTACCCCTTATGTTTTTTTTCATGACGACCAATAAAAAACAACAGTGTTACCCCTTATGTTTTTTTTCATGCCGATCAATAAAAAACAACAGTGTTACCCCTTATGTTTTTTTTCATGACGACCAATAAAAAACGACAGTGTTACCCCATATGTTTTTTTTCATGACGACCAATAAAAAACAGTGTTACCCCTTATGTTTTTTTAAATGACGACCAATAAAAAACGACAGTGTTACCCCTTATGTTTTTTTTCATGACGACCAATAAAAAACCACAGTATTACCCCTTATGTTTTTTTTCATGACGACCAATAAAAGCTTGGTCTTCCTCAAAGTTTGCTTGCTTAACATAATTGCTATTGCGACTTCTAGTGGACACATTAAGAACAGCAGTTTCCTTCATTGAAAACATTTTACATTCCAAAGCGACTTCCAGTTACACACAATTGTCCAGTAGTTCAATGTACAACAAATTAATCAGTGCCAGTCAATGCAATTCATGTAATGCTAGGAAGGATTTTTATGTATAGATATTTTTTTTACAATACTGTACTCACAAAAGCATCTCGCGGGCCGGATTAAACCCGTTCGCGGGCCATACGTTTGACACCCCTGGTTTAAATGAAGTGCGGAGAACATGAAATGTGTATTGTTTAATTACTACAACAGGACCATTTCATATAAGTGAGGAATATACATTTCAATGACTAATGTAAGAATTATACAGAAGCCATTATAACATATCATGTGTTAATACTTCACTAAACTGATAATTTTGTATAGTCCTGTCATAAAAATGACATGCACGATTCAATGATGGAAAGAAAAACAGACTTTTCACAGAGTCCAGAGTCTGTGCATTTAATTGGAAACATTTTACATTCCAAAGCGACTTCCAGTTGCACACAATTGTCCAGTAGTTCAATGTACAACAAATTAATCAGTGCCAGTCAATGCAATTCATGTAATGCTAGGAAGGATTTTTATATATATATTTTTTTTTTACAATACTATACTCACAAAAGCATCTTGCGGGCCGGATTAAACCCGTTCGCGGGCCATACGTTTGACACCCCTGGTTTAAATGAAGTGCGGAGAACATGAAATGTGTATTGGTTAATTACTACAACAGGACCATTTCATATAAGTGAGGAATATACATTTCAATGACTAATGTAAGAATTATACAGAAGCCATTATAACATATCATGTGTTAATACTTCACTAAACTAATAATTTTGTATAGTCCTGTCATAAAAATGACATGCACGATTCAATGATGGAAAGAAAAACAGACTTTTCACAGAGACCAGAGTCTGTGCATTTAATTGGACTCTCTCCTTTAAAGTGACACAGGTGACGAGTCCTCTGGTGTCTGACTCGCCACAGAAAAAAGGTCATGGGTTCAATCCCCAAAGACATACACACAATGGGCAGACGTCCTTTAAGCTTTAGCTGCTTAGCAGCCACTGTTATCCAAACTGCACAGGGCATGTTAAGGAGGGTTTGTAGACATACACATCAAGTCAACCACAAGTCAATCATAAATACAAAACAAAAATAAAATTAACCGAGTTGACTTGTTGAGTCCGCGCACTGCCTGAATGTGACCGTTTGATTGGATGATACTTAAGACTTTAAGAAACCTTTTCTGTCGAGCGCAACGCCAACTACACCCCCGGCCACCTCACTCACACCCCGTTCCTCTTCCAGAAAAACGACCCGAAGGCCTTCGGAGAGCCTTCTGGTTGTGTCCAAGACATGCGTTACATCAACAACACCGGATATGCCGTGGCTTGTGTGTTCCCGGTTAGTCTCTCGTGCGTGGTGAGTCCTGGTGAGGCGGTTCCCAGGCCCACTAGTGGCTGGTGGACCAGCGCCCGATGGCCATCTTCAGGGTGTGGTTGGGTGTGAGCAGGGTGGTCTTCAGGGGCAGGTTGGTCATGGGGCTGGAGCGGTTCCGGCTGTTGATCCAGCTCTGAATGGCCTCCCTCTCATAGGAGTAGCCATCTGGGTTAAAAGACAATCATTAAAAGTGAGATATAAAATAAAAGTACAAGCAGGTAAAATAAGAAATATATTTCAGACGTACAGTCCATTTAAAGTTTTGAGGTATAAAGTGTTGAACCCCGGTTGTTGTTAAGCTCACCTGCAGCGATGACGGGATCCTTCATCAGCTCTCTGGTGATTGGACACAGATACTCATCAGGTACACCCGAACACACAGACACACCTTTTAACTCCTCGATCTTCCTGAGGACCTTACCACGCAAACCCACTGACTCTGGCAACAGACACAGACACAGACACACACACACAATAGGCCAATGTTTAAGACCATCCACAGATTACATTCTAGCTCCACCTAGAGCAGGGGTCGGCAACCCGAGGCACGCGTGCCACCACTGGCATGGGGCAGCATAATCATTGGCACACTTGAAAAAAAAATTCAAGTGTGTTTTTTTTCTATTTTATTATTATTATTAAAAAAATTCACAGCCCAATGCGGCAGCATAATCATTACTACCAATTTTTTTTTTGCACTTTATTCTGTTTTGGCCATTTCCTCCCAGTGCAAATATGTTTAAATTAGTTACAGAAAGCAGTGTTCTGAAATGGGATCATTTAATAGTTTTTAAACCTATGTTGTGAGTAATAGAGAGAAGAAAATATTTAAAATATTGTTGCAAGTGGCCTGAATGCATCGCCTTCACATGGTTTTGCAAAGCTGTACATGTCTTAAAGATATTGATGTGGATGGTTCCAACATTCCCATAAATTCTCGTTTTTTACATTCCTCACAGTGCAAATATGTTTTTGAATATCTGAAAATGGTGTTTTAAGATGGGACATATGTAATTACAATTTTTAAGCCCATGTTGCAAAATGTTGATGGAAAAAGGACTATTGGCACTGCATAGTCCTTTTTTTCCATCAAAAAGATAATGCGCTTTAAAATGATGCGCATCAAAAGTTAGTGCGACATATGTGATGGAAAAAGGGTTATATCGCTCTAACGCCGATTTTGTCGCACTAAGTTAATTCGCTCTGCAGAGGTGGTTTTGGGAAAGTTCTAGCGACATAAAAGTAATGGAAAACGGCTGAAGCGATATAGAATGTCGCGCATGCGCATTGTTGATGGAAAATCATCTAGCGGGTCAGAAAAATGCGCTTCAACACGGGGCATTGTGACACAATTTTAATTCGCTATAATCATTCTGTCGATGGAAAACCGTTTAGGCGCTTCTTATGTCGCTACAAATTAATTCGCTTTAAGAGTTAATTCGCTTGAAAATCTGATGGAAAAAGGACTCATGTTGAAAAGGTTGCTGACCCCGGACCTAGAGGGTGAGGTTGTCTTTACATTTTCCTTAGGTTTAGGATGACAGCAAACGAACCAGGGAGTAGATTATAAGAAAAAGGAACAGTGCTATATATATACCCCAGTTTCTTTTCCTTTTTTACCATAGTGGTAGTGTTTGTTAGTACCGACAGTTATCAGCTTCTGTCTCTCACCCACACGCAGCTCCACCAGTGTGTCTTTGGTAATTTCCAGAAGCTCCGCCCCATCGATGTTATTGGTTCGGAACGTGACGGCCAATCCCTCTAGGCCCTCCTCCACTAGCCACGCCCCCACATCCTCCTCTGACCAATCAGAGACCAGCAGCCTGGACCGACCCGCTGCCGTTCTCCCTGAGAGGCAGATAGAGAATGGGAGAGAAACAGAGAGAGAGGGTGAGGGACAGGGAGAGAAGACTACTAAATGGCTCAATAATGTTTAATGACATCGAAATATCAGTCTGCTGTGAAACTAAACAACGGGCTGACATTTGTCAGACCTAAAGGAAAATTAAAAAGACGTTTCCTACCGTCACTGAAGGTTGTTGCGCAATCCTCTGAAATGTAAAACATTTCAAGTAAATGTAACATTTTATTTTATTTCAACTAAAACAATCAAAGTTAACATTGAAGACTACGAAACCAAGGTAGTGGGAGGCTAGGGCGCAGCCTCTACCTGTACCTGTATCCCTGAGCAAGAGGCCCCCTAACCCTAGCCCCTACCAGCTCATTCATACCCTGTCTCTGTACTGTCTATCCCCTATCCGCTCCTTAATGACCTGGTTCTAAATCCACTGTCATTCGCTGGGGATCAAGTGTCTAAACAAGTTAATAGTTGGTATGTACAATGGCTCCTGTGTTTATCAGCTGGAAAAAGATAAGGTAAACTCACCTGGGGCTAATTTTCCACCTTATCCAGGCACGAAAGGAGGGAGGGAGGGAGGGAGGGAGGGAGGGAGGGAGGGAGGGAGGGACACACACACACACACACACACACACACACACACACACACACACACACACACACACACACACACACACACACACACACACACACACACACACACACACACACACACACACACACACAAAGTTTGTTGGTTGTTTATTATCATTAATGATAATCTGATTAGTAGTGATTTTGTCTGTCCTGTATCGTCCAGAGGTTGACCGATTGGAATTAGTAGTACTAGTTGTATTAGTATGAAGTGACCGATTTTTAACTCTTATAATGACTAGAATACATAGTACTAGTATTATTAAATTTAAAGTTACATTTAGCAGACACTTTTATCCAAAAGCGACTTATAACTATTTTAATACACAGACTCCCAGCGGTGTCTACCATGCAAGGCGACCGCCAGCTCAGCGGGAGCAGTTAGGGTTAGGTGTCTTGCCCAGGGACACCTCGACACAGCTAGGGGGATAGAGCAAGCAACCTTCCGGTTTGTACCAATACTAGTATTAGTATTCACTGACCATGGCAGCTGTGTCCTTCCTGGATGCTCCAGATATTCAACAATTAATATTAGAAGAATAAGGGTACTAGTATTATTAGTGGTACTAGTAGTATTAGTACTACTAGTATTAGTATGAACTGACCTTTGCAGCTGTGCCCATCCTGGATCCTCCAGACGTTGACCGTTTTGTCCATGGATCCTGTTGCCATGACAGCATCCGTGGGAGAGAAGGCACACGCCGTCACATACCTAGAACACGACACATGAATGATTATGACATTATTATAGCCCTGCACACCCAAGCTCATTGTTCTCTCAATAATGGAGCAGGGACGCTTACCTTTCGTGTTGGTTCAATGTGTACAGCAAAACCGCGTTGTTCTGAAAATGCAACAAACATCAACATCACTATCGGTAGTCAATATTCTATCCACATTATTGACAATAATGTAGAGTTAAGAGTTTGTACCCAGTTAATGAATTGAGTGAGATATACTTACAGCATCATATATGGTAACGGTTTTATCCACAGAGCTAAGAAATAAACAATACAATTTTATAAAACAAGTTCCCATGTCTAAAAGCAGACATTTAAAGCTGTGTCGAGACCCACACTCACTTAAATACAACACCAACCTATAAATTATACAAAGAGTAATCTTTTTATTCTCTGTTCCGGAGATAACCAAAGTGCATAATTTTCTGGGTGCGTCGACTGTGGTGTTTTAGCAGGACATATGGATATAACTTCTAAGGGTACTTCAGGGCACTCTGACTACTAGACTCATAAACAGCCTCCTCAACCTTTATTTTAGATTTTATTGTAGATATATTTTCCTATTTAGACAAATATATTTAAACGTAACATTTAATTTCAAAATTAATCATGCAGTTGATTGATTTCTTTTTTTGTATTTGTTGAACCAAAAGCCACTGACTGACCCAGATGCCAGCAGCTGTCCGTCAGAGGAGTAAGAACAGGACAGAACAGGGGCCACCTGGCCCCTCAACGTGTGGAGTAGCTTCACCTCCCAGCCTAGCACAGACACACAGAACAAAGAAATAATCTTATATCATGTCAATATTATGAGCTGTTAATGAGGAAAAAGTCCTTTGAATGGAAATGAGAGAAACAAAACGAGTAAGACAGAAACCACAAGAGAGCCAGAGAGACATGGAGACAGAGTGGCTGCAGACTAGATATGAAACTACACGGCGCAGGCTTTTTTTTATTTTAATACTGCAAAACACAGTCACAGTGTTGAGGTTTTGGTGTACTTCCGGATGATAACACAAAGAGACACAATGTTGTCACTGGTGATCCCCATCAAATCAGATTAGTAAGTCCCCTGACATGACCGTAAAACGACAGTACAGACTCAAGCCCATTCTGTGTTGATATTGAGAAATAGATAGAGTGTAAGGTCGGGTACAGCCTATGTTCGGGTCAGACTTTACCTCAAGAGAACAACAGAGAGAGGTTCTGCTAACATGTGAACACAGTTATTTACCTCCAGTGATGGTGTTTAGTACAGTCCAGATCTTTACAAGACTGTCCTGACCGCAGGAAGCCAGATGCATCACCAGTTCAACTGAGAGAGAGAAAACATTTCAAAATTGACCGATTGTTTTACAAACGAACAACGGTTTAGGTTTAGATCTCTTCAAAACCTAAAATGAGCCCAGCTATGCGTAGTTCTATTGATATCATGATACACTTCCAAATGATTGAATACACAAACATACCAAGCATAAATTGTATGACAAATGCTCATACAAAAAGATAATGCATAAATCTAAATTCCCAATTTCGTTGTATAGGTGACTGTACAATGACAATAAAGTCTATCTTATCTTATCTTATCTAAATATATGAGGCACTCTCATAGATCAATCATCCACGGCTAACAGCTAATATGATTGGTCTGCGCCATATGCCCCACCTTTTTCCTTGCTGGGGGAGAAGCAGCAGCAGGTGACCCCCAGGTCGTGGGCGTTCTTCTCGGCGAAGACCTGGTTCATGTTCAGATCCCAGAGCCGCAGGTCTCCGTAGGTGGAGCCGCTGGCAAGGGCCTGCCCGCACGGGCTGAAGGAGAGCGCTACCACCGTGGCGTCATTCACCGTCCTTGTGCTGGAACGCACATGGCAGACACGCAACACGCACGCACATGAGTGACACACAACAAAAACTTTAGGTACGCAGGCAGGCAGGAACACACACTCTCTTCTAGTTGGTTCTAATCTAGAACGTAGATCTAATCAGAGGATGGGTGTATAAAAGATGATGGTAATATGACACAGACTTATTTCGATGTGTTGCCTGCTCTTACAAAACAACCAGCCTAGGCCTACTTTGAAAGTTATAATTGAACTGTTTGGAACTCAAAGACTACTTTGGGAAATGTGTCATTCACAATTGTTGTGCTCAAGATAGAACAATAATAATACAACAAAAAAGAAAAATCAGACAACTCACATGTGAAAAAGATATAGTATGCCAAAACATACACAGCATAAATGAACTCGCATAAAAAAAATAAAAAAACAGCAACAACTTCATCATCACACCTTAAGAGCCGCTTCGCCGGGAAGTCCCAAAGCGCCAGTGTCCCGTCTGCCGCGCCGGACACCAGGTGAGTGGAGTCGGGGGAGAAGGCGCACACCCTGACGGGGCTCCGTCCGGGATGCTCCAGCACCGCCTCGATCTCTCCGGCGGACACCGACCACACCACCGTGGTGGCGTCCGTGGAGCAGGAGGCCAGGAACTGACCGCAGGGGCTGAAGCAACAGCAGTGGACGCCGTAGCCGTGGCCCGTCAGGGGCGAGTAGGGCAGCTCGGAGAAGTCCTGGGCAGTGGAGTACACCCGCAGGGTCTTATCCCCGGAGCAGGTGGACAGGTGGGTGGCGGACAACGCGCACCAGTTCACGTCGTCTCGATGGCCCTGCAAGGTGCATATTAAAGACACCATTTTTCCGGGGGGCAACCCGGGTCAGAGCTCCGTGAGGAATTTAAAGCTATCAAGTAAATTCGATTTAAAGCTACTGTAATCCGTACGCTTGTGTAGTGTCAGACGTGTCATCTGGTGTGTTTACTTCCGTGTAGATCAGCTGACTATGACGTCAGGAGGACACGTGGTTGGTCCAACTGGACACGTTATTATTATTTCCCAGTGGCCTGGATTTTTATCTACAAGCAGAACTATAATGACCGATAGGGACAGTTAGGCTGATAATCCGTTTTCTTTTGAAGATGGGTTTGTTTCTAGAATAAAGGTAACGAAGAAAATTGTTATCTATGGATCAACTGTAATCAGTTTCCTGTGTTCATGTTGCATAATGTTCTAGTATTTTCTGAAAACATGACAATAAAACCACATTCCTTTAAAATGGTCTGACTGCAAGATTGTATTAACCTAGATCTTTTTTTTCAAAAGTATTGATTGATGGATTCTTTGTGTGAGATATTTACAGTGCAAGATATGTTATAGCCTACCTTAAAAAATATTACGACTTAGTTGTTAAGTGCTATTTTCTTAATATGTTGTATGTTGTGGATTGTATTAGCCTGTTCACTGTTCAAATTAATAAAACAACATAAACATGGTCTTGGAATACGTGATTCACCTCCGTCAACAATATATTTAATGCAATATATTTGTAATATTGTCTCATTTTATACACAATATCATAATTTATATGTTATCCTCAATCTGACACTACGCCAATATATAGGAAACTATCATGTGAAATCTGACTCAACCCATAGCACCGTTGGCCTATTATTTAGTAGGCCTAGTATTGCTTTGAGGTATTGTAACTGTAATTCTGCTTGACACCTCTCCTTTCCATGAACCGGGAAAACAAGAAACATGTAATAAAAACCAGCGGAGGTCATTTAGGTTGAAAAACATCCTTTAATAGGTCCGTGCCACACACTAGTGAAAAATAAAGCTCCTACAAAAGAATGATACTTTTATTCCACAATATCTTTAAATAAAGTTACTTCAAGTACTCTCGACTCGGGTACATAAAAAAACTCTAGCTGCCTCCATCAGGCCACAACACACAGCAAGATTCAACACAGTGGTTACGAATGGCCCCAGGGGTCCCCTTTAGAGTGGTGGGGAGGGGGGGAGGGGGGGCGGGTAGGCGGCGGGCGGAGCCTATACGCAAGAAGCTCGCCAGGTTTTTTCCGGAATATTCTCTCTATTTTTAATGCGATGGTGCGGGGAGGAAGGAATGAAGACTGTGTCGCCGTCTGACTTTGGAGGCGGCCATGTTGGATCGGAAATCATACATAAAAAAATAAAAACAGAAATAAAAATAGAAGTCATAGAAATAAAATATTAAAATGATAACAAAAATAACGATATTATCCCCTACATGCCCCTGTTGAGAGGGTAGGCACTACCAATATTAAGAAGAGCACAGTGTCTGCAGAGGGTATGTGTTTACTGTACAAACAATATCCATCATAAGGGTTTCCAACACGTTCACTAAAATAGAATGCTACAATCATTCTAAGGCATAAACAATATCTTAATATTCTTAAACAATTTTTTACACATTGTTCCAAACAAGACGTAATATTGACAATAATAAACAGTATATACACATGAATGACCATTTGCCTGTGAATAAATGCAGTTTTACAGTTTGAACAAAACAAATACAGTTGTAGTTTTTTTTTCCCGGTGCTTCGGCGCACGCGACAGTGTAAACAGGTTGGTTTTTATTTCTTTTTTTTTTTTTCTTGGCTTAGTTTCGTATTTGGGTGAAAATTAAAGACACAAACACACATTCCATTTCCTCTTCTTGCCATCAACTCAAAGCCGTTTAGCTGATTCTTCCTTTTCATAGAAAATGAAGTGGACCTTGATTCATAAATAAGTATTACAAAATTAAATACATTCACTATAATACGATTAAATAAAAAAACAAACGGCTATTTACAAGTAGTGGAACGTATTTTCGGTGTATCGCGCGGGGGGGGGGGGGGGGGGGGGGGACGGACAGGGTCAGTGTACTGGAGGGTTGCTTCAGTGCAGCATTCCGGAGACAGGAAGTGGTATTGCACAATGACATGCCGGGTTCCCTGGGACTCTCGGGGGGGTTCCTTCCCTGTTGTAGCTCAACCCCAGCCTCACACCCTCCTACAGCAACCTCCTGTCACAATGGCCTCCTCTCCCTCCCTCTCTCTCTCCCTACTCTCCCTCCTCTCCGCAGCCCCGAGGGTTTGAGTTCTACGTTACTCACTCCATTCGCGGCCCTTCGCTGGAGAGGAAAATATGTGTTTGCTCGCCAAGGGACCGAGGGAAGGGGGCGGGGAAACGCTGGGAAGCCTGAGTCCTAGTTGGTTTGTTTCAGAAGCTCAGTCCAGCGCTTCTCAAAGAACTTCCTCATGTTGTGGCCGGCGCGTCCGATGTCTGAGTTGTCTTCGTTGTACTTTTCACAGTTATCAAACACCAGGTTGACGTCGATGATGAACGTCTCCAAGTTTTGATATCTGGAAGGAGGAAAACAAAAACCGTTTGCATAGGGAAGGGAAGTTCAACCATGAACACTCAACATCTCGAGTATTTTCCCCAGTATTCGCAGGCGTTTTAGTGAATGTCGAATTGCATTCTTTCTGTCATCTCTCAAGCGCAGACCATATTAACTGGACCACCTGCTGAAGCACTATCTCTATCAAAAATGTCATCATTTTCATATAGACTTTCATATTTCATACCCACTTGATTGTAAGAAACATCAATTCAGCAATAGGAAAATGTTCTTCCATTTAAAGATCTTAGTTTTGGGTGGACAAAAGGAAAGCTTCCAATGCGATTAGAAAAGAATTAGCGAGGCCTAAGACTCCCCCTGCTTTTGGTCTGTCAGGTGAGCGTGTCCGAGCCGAATACTTACTGGCTGCTGACAAGCTTCTCCCTGATGGTGGAGAAGTCCATGGGCTTCTTGATGACCTTCCTGTAGCCTGGCACCGACTTGAGGTTGACGGGTGTGAGGAAGGGCCAAGCGTCCTGGTGCCGCTCCAGCTCGGCCAGAAGCACTCTGTCAGGGGAAGCCAACAGAAGTTAACCCCCATGGTCCTCTCGCTGGGTAGGGCCATGCACTGAAGGGCTTGAATAAGAAACTGTGAAGAGCAAAACTGAAAGGACAGTTATGGAGAGGAGAGGTTTAGAAAGGACAGTTATGGAGAAGGTTTAAAAGGACGGTTATGGAGAAGGTTTAAAATTGGAACTTATGGAGAAGGTTTAAAGGGACAGGTTTAGCAAAGTAATATGTTTATAAGGACAGTTATGGAGAGGGTTTAATGGGACAGGTAAAGAGAAGATGGGAGATTGTGAGGGGATGTGAGAGGTTTAAAAAGAACAGCTATGGAGGCTTAAAAGGTACAGTTATGGAGAAGGTTTAAAAGGAAGTTAGGTAGAAGGTTTAATAGTTATGGAGAGGAATAAAATGACAGTTATGGAGGTTTCAAATGACAGTTATGGAGGTTTCAAATGACAGTTTTGGAGGAAGTGTAAAATGACAGTTGAAGAGAGGTTTAAATGGGCAGTGACAGAAGTGGTTTGAAGCACAGTTATGGGACAGTAACGGAGAGGAGTAAAAGGCCAGCGATGCTCTTAAGGGAACCCTGCGGGCGCGTCTCTCTACCTGCACAGTCCCAGGTCCCGGTTGTTGTCCCGTGCCGTCTTGGCTCGCTTCACGCACACCGGGCTCTCCTGATTGGCTGGCGGTGGCGGCGGTGGTGCTGGGGAGCTCTCCTCAGCTTTCCTCTTCTTGCTGGCGTCCTTGGCGCCTTTCTTGGGCGTGCCGCCGGCGCTGGCTGAGTCCTCCTCCGACGCCTCCCCGGCAACGGCCTGCTTGCCGTTCTTCTTCACTTCTGCTCCTCCCTTTTTAGCACTGCCTCCTCCTCCTCCTCCTCCTCCTCCTCCTGCAGCTGCTCCTCCTCCCGCTGCTCCTCCTCCTCCTCCTCCCCCCGCCGCTCCTCCCACTCCCCCTAGGCTGGACGCCGGCGGGAGTCTGCAGGGGGGCTTCTTGTTCTTGGGAATCGGCCCACTCGCCTGTTTTCACAGAAACCCACATAACAAACACCGTCAGTATTTGTGTTTAAGTTTGACCCTTTAGTCAATGTTGGTGACGCTTGTTCCTTTTTCTGACGCTTTGTCCAAAACAACTTGAATTCAGATAAATGTCGTTACGGAGCAGACAGGGGTCAGGGCGCATTGGTTGTCGAATGGTATGGCTGCAGGAATTTTGGATCGAAACAAGTACTTTTCGTCAACTACAAGTCAACCACACACTTACCGTGCGTTCACGCCAAAAAGCTGTAAAAGATGCAAAATCGCCATATAGCTCAAAACGCAACGCTGTCCAAAATATTTACAGCTCATATCGCTCTTGCGTTTTTTTCTCGCGTATGTTTACTGCGCAATAAAACGCAGACGAGAGACATCTACGTTTCGATTGGCTGGCGGTCATTTACAGCCGAAACGCTGCTAGCTCATTTGCATAGAGCGGAGCTGTTTTCAACTCTCATCTACAGCTTTACAGCTTTAAAGCTATCGCTCAAGCGTTTTATCGCTCCAATCGCTTTATCGCTCATGTCTAATCGCTCAAAACGCTTTACAGCTTTTGGTGTGAACGCACAGTTAGAGTTGACTGTCAGGCGTCAGGGTTATAGGTAGACACAGGTCGATTGTGTAACTCTAAGGGTGCCTTTGATACACTGGTAACACAGGGGAAGCCAGGCTTACGGTACCTTGGATATGCAGGCCGGGCAGTACCAGTCTCCCTCGGGGATGCAGGTGATCTTGGGTTTATGGCAGTAGGTGTGGCAGCCTTTATCACAGCCGTCACACAGAAGCAGAAGGTCCTCGTTGTCCCCCTTCCTGCACAGCTGACAGTACTGCAGAAACACACACACAATGACAGCACACTGTTAAAAGCATTGCGAGAACAACCAGAGAAACTGTGTGCATATATTCGTGTTGTGTTGTTTGCATTTTGTTCGGTTGTATAGATAGTTAAATATGGGTGGAATTTCTATTAAACTTGGAACTTGAATTCTTCTATATGCTACTAAAATGGGTTTAGCGGGATCAATAAGATTACTAGATTATTCATGCACACTTGTGGCATTATATAAGCTTTGATAGTAAATATTGCGGATATAATTGTGTTTATTAGCTGTCTATTATTTGTGTATATTTCCGTATTATCTTAGAATTATTTTTGTCTTATTCTTTTAATATATACCGGTACTTGTTTTATTTAGTTATCATTTGTAGCATTACATTGGCTTTTATTTATGCATATTATATATAATTGTGTGCATTATTTGTGCATTATTTCGGTTAATATTGCAGTTATATCCGGCTATAACTCGGAGCATTAAATTGGTCCTCATCAGTGCGCATTGCATTCGCTCAAGTGTTCTGCCGTGTGGGACGGTGTGTGTGACGGTGTGTGTGACGGTGTGTGCGTCTCGCTCACCACTTTCATGATGGACCTCTCCCAGGCGATGGACTTCTGGAGCTGCTGGAGGCACATAGCGAGTTGGGCGGCGCTCCTCACCTCCAGCAGGGCCTTCCTCCACACTTTCATCCCATGGGCCACCTCTTCCTCACCCCTGGGGAGCAGCAAGCAGAGGGAGGTGGTGAGTGCGGGTGTGTTGAAGGACAGGCACTGACACAGACACACACGTTTATGCACGGACGCAAGCACGCATGCACGCACGCACGCACATACACACACACACATACTACTCACTCACGCACGTTTTAAGGACTCACATATATACACACACTCCTATTCAAATACACTTTCCGAATTTCCTATTTTAACACTCGTATTTATACACACACCCACTGACATACCTCAATCACCCACATACATGCTTACACATGCACGCACATGCACAGTGTCACACACACACACACACACACACACACACACACACACACACACACACACACACACACACACACACACACACACACACACACACATACAGTTCACATGTATGCATGCACACAAAGACACACACACACACACACACATAAACAAACACACACAGTATGAGCTGAAGCAGCCACCAGACACATGAGGCAAGCCCAGAGTGCTCCATGTCAACAGAGACAGCCAAGATGGGGGGGGGGGGGGGTGCTTGGGAACAGGTGCACACTGATGTTGCCACGACGACACCACACCCATGCAGGGAGAAGAGACAGAGCCGGGGGAGTGATGGAGAGACTTGTGTCGCCCCCCGACGACAGGGATGCACAACATCATGCAGACAGAGGCCGCGTGATGCCAAACACACACACAACAAACATACACACACAAACACACACACGCCAAATAAAGCGTACAGAACATGCTCACACTCTCATACACACGTCAAATAACAGAAAGCACACTAAACACACAGCCACACACACACACACACACACACACACACACACACACACACACACACACACACACACACACACACACACACACACACACAGACCAAACATAACAGACAAAGCACACACATACACACACTCATATACACACCAAATAAAACCACAACAACACACAAACACACACGCACACACACTCATACTAGCCAAATAACGCAAGATAAGCGAACAAACAACACACACACGCCAATTTACAAAACACAACACACACTCCAAACACCACATCACGCGTTGTTCCACCAAGAGCCACCAGGGGGGAGACCGGCCAAACAGAGCCACCACAGAAACCACAGCCGCCAGTAGAGTCCAACCCCAAAGAAAAACACACCAGCACACGGCTCACCGGCCAACAACCACACAACAACAAACAGAGAGAGAGAGAGAGAGGGGGGAGAGAGAGAGAGAGAGAGAGAGAGAGAGAGAGAGAGAGAGGGGGAGAGAGAGAGAGAGAGAGAGAGAGAGAGAGAGAGAGAGAGAGAGAGAGACCGAGAGAGAGAGAGAGAGAGGAGAGAGAGGAGAGAGAGAGAGAGAGAGAGAGGAGAGAGAGAGAGAGAGAGGAGAGAGAGAGAGAGATGAGAGAGAGAGAGAGAGAGAGAGAGAGAGAGAGAGAGAGAGAGAGAGAGAGAGAGAGAGAGCTGACGAGAGAGGAGAGAGAGAGAGAAGAGAGAGAGAGAGAGAGAGAGAGAAGGGGAGAGAGAGAGGGCAGGGGGGAGGCAGCGGTGCAGGGGTGTCAGTGAGAAGGGGTGTCGGCGTGTCGGATGGAGTGTGGGAGGTGGGGGGGGGGGGGGGGTTTGGAGCGTCGATGGTTGGTGACCTACCTTCCCGAGTCAGCACTAGTGGACGGGGCGGGAGCGGGGACAGTGACCGTACCCACATTATCCAGTCTGATCTGAACGGTGGTCCCTAGCGGGCTCCGCAGGTACCTTCTCTCGATGTTGCGCTCCAGCTCGGTCAGGCGCGTCACCGCTAAGTCCAGCGGGTTGTCAGGGTGACGCGTGACCCCCGGGTGACCCCTCTCGGCCCGCTGATGCTGGTTGTCCTCCCCCTCGGCCGCGAGGCCCGGCTTGGGGAGGGGCTTGTGCTCGTAGTAGACCAGGTCCTCGCGCTCGGACTGGGGGTCCGCGTACGTCCAGCCCTGGAACCCAACCGCCGTTACCCTCGGTGTGTGTGGGAGAGTCTTGTGTGTGTGCGTGCGTGCGTGCGTGTGTGCTTGCATGCGCGCATGCCTGCGTGTGTGTATGTGTGTGGGTGTGTGTGTGTACGTGTTTCTGTGTGTGTTTCTGTAAGTGTGTGTGTGTGTGTGTGTGTGTCCTGTGTCCGTGTGTGTGTGTGTGTGTGTGTGTGTGTGTGTTTCTATAAATGTGTGTGTGTGTGTGTGTGTGTGTGTGTGTGTGTGTGTGTTTCTCTAAATGCTGTGTGTGTGTGTGTGTGTGTTTCTGTAAGTGTGTGCGTGTGTTTGTGTTTCTTTAACAGTGTGTGTGTGTGTGCGTGCGTGCTTGCGTGCGTGCGTGCGTGTGTGCGTGTGTGTGTGTGTGTGCAGTCACCTTGACCTGCAGGCTGGCGGAGGT